>NC_064602.1:83755442-83770442 GCF_943734735.2 Anopheles gambiae
CGTTGGCGATCTGTTGACTTCCTAAGTGTACTAGCTACCACTAGTTTGACAATGATCATAATGTTCTTCCCTAGAAACAGAGTATGTTTCTTTACATTTTCCATGGTCGAAGCGAAACCTGCATCGTAGAGTCCTACGGGATCACGAACAAATACATATAAGCTATGCAATTTCGTTGTGATTGCTTTTTTAAAATATTGGCGATCTCCAGAAATGTCCGAATAATAGGCTATATCGTTATAGCAAGTATCTAACAACGTAGGATATAAGTCGTAAGTGAAAAAAAATATATCTTGAGTGAGATCGCCTTATTCCTATCATCGTTTTGGCTTATTTAGATCTGGAATCTGGGCGGTCCCGTGGTACAGACGTCAACTCGAACGACTAAATAACATGCCCTTCAATAACATGTTGAAGCCTAGAATGGACCGTCCCCCCGTAGCAAGGATTGACTATCCGGCTGCTTGGTAATGAATTAAGTCTCGGAAGCCTGTATAGGTCGGCATGTCCGCGTAGGACGTTACGCCAAATAGAACAAGAAGATCTGGAATATAGACCATTTGATGCATTGTAATATCGCATTTAAGCCTTGAGCAATCATATCAGCACCAAAAGATTTTAGGTTTCATTTAGTTTTTAATATATATAAATATATATATAAATATATATATAAACGGTGAAATATCGTTTATGCCCAACTAATTGTTTAACTATCAAATCGTTTAACAGTTTGATTATTTATTAACTTTAACTAATTAATACTATAACTCTCCCGCAAATTTACATGTATTCCAGTTTTTTCTCATTTTCAATAATCACTTAAAAAATAAACTTTCCATGCACTGAAGAATCTGATCTACATTCTAAAGACCATTAAGGTCCTATTTCCATACATTTAACGCCCAAAGCATTCCACGCCCAGCTACCCCACCCTTGAAACACAGCTGGCATTTCATATCCATAACCCGTTACAGGTGTTTCGCTCCAACCCAGCTGTATTGCCACCTTCAGGCCACATCCGCTTTCCGCTAATTATCGTTCCACTCGTGCGCTGACCCAAATTTCATTGATAGGATCTGGCTCATCCATTCAAGTTATTGCCCACCCGCAAATGTCACACATTTTGCTATGTGCCGCGTGCGCCGTGTTTACCTTTCGGACCGGACCGCAGCTTGGCAGCCCTGACGGGTAGGCCTCAGCGAGTATCGCACCCACTACTCGATTTGGCCACGTTCAAGCCCACCGAAGGGAGGGGGAGGTCTATAATGCCTGTGTCTGTGTTCGGTTTGCCCGTTTTGCTCGCTATATTTAAACGACCGTTAAATTTACAAGCATTCCCCCGAACGTATCGCTCCACCATGCTTCATACCGGACCAATCAAAGGACCAACCCTACAGTGACATCAGAGTGAATGGGAGCTGAAGAGAAGAGACCACTTTTTTTCGATGTGACAGGCGCCAAATATGAACCGAACCACCGACAGTTGACCAAAGACGCCAAAGACGTCATCGATTGTGGTTTCGGAAGCGGAAAGGTATGCTGAAAAACACACAAACACACTAAGAAGCGTGGGTTGCACCTTCCCGTACATTGTTGTAGCCACAGCATTGTCGAATCGGGGTGCAATCGTGAAACAAAAAACCCTCCGATTTGCTGCCATTTATTCCGTTTACAAGCCGTACCGTACAAAGTCTGGCCGGTATGTGTCTCCCAATCCCAAACAGCTGACAGAGTGCTCTGCGCCGATCGTTCGGCTCCGGCGCTACTGCTACAGATGCAGATCGTACCGGGGTGCTTCTGTCTATCGCCTAAAATGGAAACGTCTCGTGCGAACACGGCAAGCAATGCCTTTCCTCTGTCACCGCCGAGATCTCCCCTGCAATCCCCACGGCAAAGTGCCATCTCTTCTAGCCATGAATGTGTGTAAGTGTTTGTATCTAGACCGAAGTTGGCACCGTGACTACACCTCGTGCCTTGCGATAGCGATGCTACAACGGGTTCTGCCCCGTACCAAGTGCGCTTAACATAGATTTCTAAAAATAAGGCCTCTATCGAAGTGCCGGCATATCACCATTACTAAGACATGCGTCTCAAAAGTGCCTCAAAAAAACTGCTCCTCCCTTTCGTGTGGCGATATCTTCGACACACACACACACACACGAGAAGACAACCACAGAGTTTAGCTTCAAGCCGCGACTACCATTCTGCCCAAAACAATCAGATCAGCCTCTTTATCGCTTGGTGCGTCTTCATTGCGGCTAGACGCACTGTGCCGGCAAGACCACGCAAGATCATTCTCGTTTAACATCGCCAGCAATACAATACGTTCCAGCTCAGCTAGTGGACCAGCAGCCAGGTGGTTGGACATTAACAACATCCCTGATCGCACCCTGAACTTGGCAATGGAAGAAGCAACGCACGTTCGATTACCCACAGGTGGGCTAACTTCCATGGTGTGTGGAAATGTGGAAATGACTCAGAACTGAAGCTGAATATCCTCCAACAAGAATCGGCAACCGAAACCCACTGCCGCTGGTGTGACTCGTGCAATTTCGCCCGCCTCGCAAATGGTGCAGGAAATTCTCTCGTCCAACCGTTGATGATGGACAGTTTGGCGGGTACGGTTAGTTACAAACCTACGGGGCACACCTACGCGCAATGTTGCGGTTGTTTACGTTGGCACGCGGCGACACGAGTGTCTTTAATGAGCGCTTGATGGATGATCGAAGTTAAGTTGTCCAAGAGGATGGTGCTTTGGGCTGTGTTTCTGTTGTTGGTGCAAATGGGAAGCAATTTGTTCGGAAAAGACGGTGTGAAATTATCATCCAACACAAGTTTGGGTGGAAGAGTCCATTATCATCAGTGAAAAGCCAAGCTATAATGAGCATCCGGAAGAAACAAAAAGAAATAATACTTTACAACAATTTGGCAGAAGAAACATGGAACTTCTCTAACAAAAAAAAAACAACAACGCCACTATTGCGCCCCAATTCTATTCCCAACTCCAACCGTTTTTCGAGCGGCCTATTTGCGCTCCAGACAAATGCACGCCTCGCAACATAAATCACTGGCTCGGGACAAACTTACATCGTAATTTTTAAATGAGGCGTAAAACTACATGCTTCTTATCGTTGACATCCAAATTTGCCTTCCGGTCCCCCGGATATACCTAGCGAGGCTGTTTTTTTTTCTTTCTTCTCTTTCCTTACTCTCCCCAATTTGAATAATTGTCCTCTCCAACCGCTCCCCGGTTCATGCATTATGCAAAGACGGTAGATCTGTGACAATCGCCTGGATCGTCCTACTGTTAGGTTCAGCTTTTGCTTCGTACCATAAATCATCGTACAATAGAACATTAGAAACAGAACGAGGGCGATTTGGTGCACAGTGACTACACATTTCAACGGCGACTAGCGTGTTTTTGCGTGTACTCGCAGCTCCTCGACAGGAGCCGTTTTGTGCAGGTTCGGGAATGTAAGTTTTTCCAACTAAACAAATGAAGTTTACCATCTTCCCAGTGGAGCGCATTGCTCATAGGGAAAGGGTGACATAATTTGGCGCTTAAATTATTGCTCTTCTTGGAAGGACGATGCCTGGGAGATCGTTTTTTCAACTTCAACATACTGGCATACTTTGGAGCAAAAAGAACGCAATAATTTTTGCGTCCTTTTTTTTTAAACCGCTCAAATTTTCCCACCAATTTAAGCTCCCCACGTTACCATCCACAGAACATGCAAAACATCACAGCCACGCTCGTGTGTCATCCATTCCTGTGGCCCGGTGTTTGTTTGGAGTGTTTTCCTTTTTTTAATACCGTCCACCCACCCGAAACCCGAGCGATTATGTTAACGATCGCCCGGCGTGTCATAACACCCATCGGGGCATAACAAATTGACCAAAAGCTGTTACTTGACGTGGTGCTGAGCGTTTTGCTGGGGTTTTTTTCCCTCCACTTTCTCTCTCTCTCTCTCCCGTTGTTTGCTTCCTCCTCATTCACCAACAACGCACCCTGGACTGGACGCAGAACGCGACGACACCTTTTCTGACACGCTGTTGACATGCTGGGAAAATGTTGTTCCACGCGGTGACGCCGGAACGGACGACCTTTGCAGGGGGTGGTGAGGGGGGTGGCACACGCGCTTGCTGTCGGTGGATTACGGTTGACTTGACACTCGCTGGCAGGCGCTTGACGGCACCACTTGCCCCACTCGGCCGACCGTAATCGTGGGTGACCTGTGGATAATTAGCAGCATCCTCACCACTGCTGCTCTCTGTGCCGTGGCGCCTGGGGGGGGAAGGGGAGCAAAGGGACAAAAGGTGTGACAATTTTCACCCGGACCACCCGAAATTTACCACCCGGAAGAGATGTTATAATGGAACATCGACGCTGTACTGCTGCCGGTAATACATTAATGGGCAATCGATACAGTGTTGCTGCAGAGAACGCGTGGGCACAAAAGTACGTTTAATTATGCCAATCGTGCCATTTTTACAAAAAAAAAAACGTCCTATTTTAAACACCCACTTGTTTTGCATATTAATTGTAAGGCAAACAACACAACTTTAGTGGGTGGTTTATTTTTATTCTCCACGTAAGCCCGCCGGCAAGAGGTACACCTCAAAAGCGAAGCCGAATTGTAATGTGACGCAACTGATGAATGTGTGACCGCAACAATAATAAAAAATAAACTCTCGTACCTCTCATCGCACATTACGCGGCTGAGCTGATGCTGAACGCGAAGGCAATCTTGAACCGAACGGATGCTAAGAATAAAGATCATTCTCATCACATATTTTTGGCTGAGGCACACACTTACCGCCGATGAGGCAGAATCAAAACAAAAGACCGATTACTATAAATGGACATTCGAGTGACAGTGAGAGAATGAGAGAGCATGAGGCTGAGGGTTGAGTGTGATGTGAGCAGCTCTAGTGTCCACGTGCTTGCATATTTTTAGTAACAATGGGTGAGATCGATTACATCCAAACGGAACTTTGGTGTTTTTGGTTTTTCAATGTCACCGGGATCTTGGAAAACTATGGTAAACCAAGATGTACAATCATATATCTCTAATATTTTAACCCAACTTTTCAACTATGACTTAGTTTTGCTACATTTGTCGTATTTTGGACTAAATTGTTTGAACCCCAATACAAGAACCCATAGCACGTAAGAAGTAGTAAGGTGTTGAATACTTAAAATTGCACATCGTCATGCAAATGATTGTTTTGAATTATTACAGTTGATACATTCCTGTTTTTCATTTTTCTTATAATTGTATCAAACATGAATTAGGGTAGTGATGTACAATGTTTTGACGTTGAACTTGATTTTATTAACTCCATTAGTTAAGCTTCCATTTGCTAGAGTGTACATCGGATTTATCAAGAGAAATTGTATGCTGCAAAAGTATCTTAGTGTTGCAAAAAACTGTAAAATGAATTATGCCACGAATAGTACTATAATCTACTATTCTACAATAAAATATAGAAGAACATTTTATTCATACAACAATCGAGATCATTTATAATGAATTTAAGCTTACTTGTGAATGTTGTTTTTGATGTAATGGATAGATCTATCTCTCGTATCTGTTTTCGGAGAAAGCTCAGGAATCCTAAACATTTGATAGTAAATTGCCAATAAATAGATACATTGCGAAAGAAATTGCGGTAAAGTCTGATTTCTGTAATAGCTTTCCACTTTCACATCTACATCATCTACTAACACATTCAAATCTACTCCAATTGTTCTTACATTATTTGAATCCAACAAGAATATTTGTAATAAAAGAGTAAATAAACAAATAATTAATAAACACATTACATTTGGATAGTCTAGTGTAGTCAATTTCAGAGCCTATTTTAAGATAAGATTTAAGTAAGATATATCAGTTTGACATATGCCGCTATACCGCTTGAAAGAACTTTAGTAATTTCTAGTCTTAATCTACATAAATTGCTGTAAATTGCTCTTTCATTACTGTTTAAACCAAAACGTATCATGGCTTTACACCTACGACCAACTGAATGCGTTCCCGAAACTAGCAATTGTCTGCATAAAATGCAGTTTTCCGCACAACATGAGTTATTTTTCCATGTGCAAACAATTATTTCTTCCTTATCTGGTGCAATACGCAACTGTACGGTGCAATCGTAAAATTAGCACTTCCTAACATCCAGCTACTTGCGTACCGATCCTTGAACTACTTACTCATATTTTCGCTACGATTATCACACTTAAATTATTAACAATCTCTACGGTCCTACAGGGCGGCACTTGCTAACTTTGCTCCACATACCGTTAGTGACCGTAACCCTTACCTCATACAGAAGCGACCAAAACTTATTCCTACTCTCAAGGAATCTTTTTGAGACGGTGCCGTTTGGTAAGAGCTAACGTACGACGTTAGTACCTGCAATCCTTACGCATTCCTTTTTTCTCCCCGGGTGGGTGCAGATGGAGCTAGAAGAAGCTGGCAAGGAAATACCTCTAGCAGAAGTTTCCCGAGCAGAAATGGCGGTATGTTTTGCACAGACACACACACACACACACACTGCAACACTCACGCCATCAGTCACTGTCCCCGGGTGCTCCGCACATGCAAGTGCATTAGCGGTGCACCAAACCAAGGCGTTTGGGCCCACAGACCCATATGAGGCACACCGAAAAATTGCCACGAGTGAGTTTCCAGCGCATTATTCTTTACCAACCCCGGTTCCGGCTACCTGGGCCACCGGGTAAAAAAGCCAGTACACCGTACCAGCCGGGCGGTTGAACGATTGACCTCCGGTCCCCCCCTCAACCGACACTCAACTTCGCAGAGCTGCTTTAGGGCGAGGCATAAATTTTTAAGCATAATTGCACCATAAAATTGTTCTGCTCCAACGTACGTGACCGAGAACTTTTCGCCGATACCGACCGCCGGTGCTGCGGCCAATACTTGCGGCCACTGGCGTAACTTTGCGCTTCCATCATCCGACCGCTCAAAACCGAGAGCGCAAAAACGAGCTTTTACGGGTTATGTCTCCTTGCAAAAAGCGCTGGCTTCTGGCTGACCCTGACTGCAGCAGCCGAAGTGGTGTGCCTTTCCGAATTCCTATCCTACTTCCGGTTGCTGTTGCTGCTGCTGCTTCGCGTGTAAAGAAACGCCGAGCCAAAGGTTAACAAAATTACTCATATTCGCTAACCTCGTAGCATATGGAAGGGGTAAGGAGGCAAAGGGGTAGTATTCGCTCCTCCCCAATACGATATGCCGGCCGGTAATAAATATCCATCAAGGTGTCCCCGCACAACCTCAGACACTCACTGGACGATGGTCGTATCAAAAAATGAACTGCAGGGAGAAAGCTCTTTCGAATTAAATTTACTCTATGACTTAAATGTATGAAGTAGTATTACATTAAAGCTAAAGCTTGTATTATTTGTTGCTGTATAGGTGCTTCACACCGTGTACAACATAAAATAGATAAATTCATATTTTTAACCGTTAATACATTTAAATTTTTGTTGATGTACAACACTTGCATACTTTTAGGCGTTGTGCACACGCTGCTCGACACGTTCGAGCAGTTTCAAATGCGCAAATTCAAATTAAACGGATTATGAGTTCTATTTAAAAAAATTAGTTCCGAGATGATGCCGCTTTTACTTTTAATTTATTTTAAACACTCCTTCTCCAACGTATTTCATCAATCTTAACGGCCCTTTTTAAAGCCCATGTGACAAACAGCTGTTGCGAGAAAAATGCGATCATAGTAGCCTGATGTAAAAAGAAAGATGCCGTTGAATTCTTTTTTGGCAATTGCATAATCATCAGTGTAATTGTTACTCTGTGTTAGTTCAGTGTTAGTAGTGTGGCTGTGTTAACTGTTTGTAATCCTATTTCTGGTAAGTTGGAGCGTAGTTTTAGTATGTAGATTGTTAACCTGCTGAAGTGATTAAGACCAAAGTCTGAAGCATCACGAATATTAAGCCAAACAGGCACAACTTGCTCGGAAAGAGGTGAGGTGTACAAAACTTCTCAGGAATCATCAAGCCTAACAACATAATACGCATAAAATTGAATATTTTGACCCAATTTTGCATTTTTTCACGACTTATTTCAACTTCAGCTTTTCAAAAAGCAGCGAATTTGTTACTTTTTATTATTTGTTGTGGTGCGCATGTATCAAAACGGGAGACTACTACTTCAGCAATGTTCCTGGTGGTCGTAGGATATCCTGCTCATGAGAGTCATAGTTTATTTGTTCTCATACACAGCGCGTGAATCATTTCCTTTTTTTTGGGAAGCAAACAACACACGCTTCCTGTTGCAGCATGTCGAGTACAATCATCCGGACTTTGTCCCATACCCTTCATCACCGGTGGCGTATCACATATTCCAAGGTGTGTTGTTGTCACCATGGTGTGTATCATAGCTGGCGGGAAGATTTGCTTGATCGGCTCACATCCCAGGAAGACGATCATGTTGCTTTGAAGGAAGAGGGGGACCTCTAGAATGGTCGTGTCTATCAGACCGTTAAGGAATCCGGGGCGATCTCTCGGGTATCAACAATTCATACTGAATGTGGCACATAGATAAGCTCATACCACGAACTGCATTAGATAAGATCAAATGAGTCATACTTTTGTTCGTGAAGATCGGTTCCTATCATCCCCACACACTAACCGATTTCTTTCTAAATCAAATCTCCTTTCAATAATTAGCCTCTTATATTCAATGATCTGCCGATTTATGGCTTAAAAGGGAGCTGCGTACTAGAGTGAAATGAAATTAATTAAGAAAAGCGAAGGAAATTCCATCGATATCGCTTTTTGAATGATAATTTCGTTTTAAAAACAGAAGAAGAAAAAACCAAGGCAGAGCAACACGCATGTCTATGGAAATTTACTACTACACCATATTTAATGGAAAAGGAAACTTTAAAAACGAAAACCAAACCAATGTGTCCATCCACGTGTTGAGCGCTGCCCATTTGGGTGGGATTGTTCCCCGTGCAATGAAAAGAGTCACTTTCTTTTCCAAGTCACCGACGCATTTCGATATGTTTCATTGACCTCACAGTAAGAGAAAAAAACACACCCCTTCTTCCTCCATCCAATGTGTGGCACGTGGCACAATCCAATTGGGAAGATGATCTGATTGCAATTTAGCACGCGTGAACTGAGCTGAGGGCTCGAAATGACCGGCCCTACCACGCCATGCTGGTTTTTTATTGATTGAGATGAAATGCTACGGTGTATCACAAACCGAGGTGGTGACCATCACACAAACGCACCCGTGTGGTCACTCTCAACGGTGTTACCTTTTTTGGTGCGAAACGAAACCAGCTGGGTTGGTTGGATCGGGGCTTTTAGTAGAGGAATAAAGTCCCATGCACTTCACCAAGTGGGACAAGGGGTATTGAACGGGTTTCTCCCAAAAGTCAGGTAGCGCAGAGCAAAGAGAGCAGTTTGATTTGTTAAAATGCTCTTCAAACAAAAGAGAAGGTGTCCTATCTTAACGTCCCCGTGGGTGGTATACCCAGACAAATCATCTTCAAAGTTTGTTTGAAACGAAGAAGCATAAAGGGCTAAAACTACTTTCAAAAATTAAGATAAAAGAATGACATCTCATGAGTTCTTTCCTTCTTTTTTGCAACCTGCAAGGTGAACGCAACCAAAAATGTGGGAAAATTTTGCAAAACAAATGGAAACTATTCCACCAACACCCGTCCACAGCACAATGGGGGGTGGAGAAGCAGATATCTACTGCCCCGCCGATAAGAAAGACTTGATGTGATGACGGTGTCATTCGTGCCTCGCGTCGCTCCGGTGCATTTGAGATGGTCACATTCATACTTTTCTTTTCAAAAAAGACGGTGAAACCCTTTCTGTGTCTTGCCGGGGTGCGGCGATGATAGTGCCGGCAACACTTATAATTATTATGAGAAAGCATTGCTCATACACACCACCATTGAACGGCTCTCTCTCTCTCTCTCTCGTCCCCACGAATAGGTGCAAATGTGAGGACATTAAATTTTCAACAGCTTCTCGCTGTGTTTGCTAATGTGGTCCGGTGGCGATGGGGTCCATTTTAAACACTGTGCACTGTGCTATACGTGTCTACACTGACCTGTGTCAGGAATGCTGGCGAGAGGTGGTTAGTTTTGCAAAATTAAATCCAATCCTCAGAACTTTGCCAAAATATTACGAATTGGAATTGCTTGGTGTAGCGCCTTGAAGGTAGTTCAACTTTCATCTTTAAACGATTCACGTAACGATTCTTGCTCCCATCACGGAACGGCTCAATGGAATGGAATGCATCGTCTTTTGCTGCTTCCCTTGCTAAAGCGGCGTGTGTGTGATCTAATTTTCTTCCATTTTCTCCTCCTACTAGCTCCCAAAGGTGTTTGTGTGTGTGTGCGCGCGTAGGGGAGCATCGAGTTCTATATGTGTGCAATAAACTATACCCACACCTCATCGCTCAAAAGGCTGAACAAATCCGAAAGGTCAATCATCATCAGAAGTGTAGTGTGGTTTATGGATGAAGCAGCGCTATGCCCGAGACCGTATCTAATTTGATGCCACACGGCTTAACCTTTCTGTTCTTTCTTTTTTTTATTTTTGGTTTTAGCCAACCAAACAAGTAATTGCATACATTTGCGAACTGGTGGAATTAATTTTGGTCCCGGGAAGGCGACGTACTCTAGTACGGTTTTCGTGGCATGGGGGAAAAATCGACTCAAGGGGCAACAACAAGCGCGCATTTTGCTCTGGTGCGCCCGGTGTATGCTGCAGTCGGTGCAGTCCGCGGTTGCCATATCTCCATAAATGGGTTCACAGAAGCATAAAAGAGCAAAGGACCAACTGGAAGAGATGTGTGCCTCTTTTTTTTCGATCGGTTGATCTCTCAGGAAGACATTGATCTCTCTTGCAAGATTATCCTTGAGTGGCAACTAACTTACCTTGAGAGAGGTGCAAACACGGTTTTGGCCTACAGAATCGGGTAGAACACGAACCTTAATTTCCTTATAGCTTAAAAGGGTTTTTTACTATTTAGTTATTGGTACTCAACTCGCATTCGGCATGTGCAAACTCCTCCTCTCACTGCTAAAGTTCAAGGTTATTCCATTTTTAAATCCATTTCACTTTCTATGACCTAACCACTCAATCGCGCAACGGTCCAAGCACCTCAGTAATGAATCACGCAAAGTGCTCTCTACCGCGCTTGGTGTGTATGTAAACAAATTTAAATTCAAACCACCACACTCACCGCTTCTTAGACGTCTAATCTGCGCGCCTCTCCCCCCCAAAAAAAGCGCATCCTAATTTAGCTCATTAATAATCATCGTCGGGTAATTGTTCGATCTTACTGCCCGCCAACACGCTTCACGTTGCGCGGTACGTTATTGTGGGTGGCACGGCGCGGTTCCCTTTCTTCCACACGTAAGGGCACATCGGACCACGGGTGCTCTCTTGCTTCCGATCGTCGTGATATCGCACGAAAGATCGCGTGCTTTAACACTTACCGATCAAACTCGATCGGAGCGCAACCCGTACCACTCCGTACCGTGTCCACCGCTAGCACGCCGATCTCAATACCTTAGAAGGCTTATTATGATTCACCTTAGGTGTGTGGCAGGCAGCTTTCAAACGATTTTCTTCCGCCTGAGCGCTGGCACTCACCGCCAGACAAATGAGATACACATCCAACCGGCATTACTATTCAGGTGTCTATCGCAGTGAGCATGTGTGATTATGTCTGTGTGTGTGTCTGCTGATGTTGTTAGACAGCGAACCACTTTTTCCATTACCCCTTTTTCCGGGCCCAAACCCCGTGGGAAGGTTCGTTGCATCCGCGGTAGGGAAAAAATTCACGGTTATTCATAGCTCTGGGCCATACCCGTGCGCGAATACCACACACACACGTGTTTATATTGCTGCGATGCGGTGGCCAATCTGGCTGGCTGGCTGGCATCTTGTCCACTCTCTCACTCTCTCTCTCTCTCCTTTTCTCTCTCCCTCTTGGGTATCTCATTTCGGTGGCAAGCGTGCTCGGCGCTCGCCGCACTACCATAAATGGTAAGATAGATGTGGTCGGAAGAATCCATCACCGAGTGACTGATCGCCGCACCAGAATTGGAGAGGAGAGCAAACCCACACGGCGTACTCGTCGTCGCACCCTTGCAGAGCAGACGACGAACCCCTGCCACTACCAGAGCCGGCGTTTTACCGCATGCGTTGCTGTCTGTGTGTGTGTGTGTGGCTGGCAATAATCCGATGAGGCGGGTAATAACGACGCATAGGGGACTTGATCGTTCGCACTTTTTATTTTATTTTTGGGTTTCGTCTACTCTGGAGGAGAGGGGAAGGGAGGGAGGGTGTGTTAGGAACTCGCTGCAGGTCTAATGAACCTGCACTGGTGGTGTGCAACGAACGGTGACATATACACCTCGAAGACCTCGGCCTAAAGGCCACCGGAGTGGAGCAGCACCACCTACTCGCCACACTCGCGACGCCCTCATTAGCAGCTGAATAGGGCCTGCCTGTCTGCCCGCGCTACTATCCAATTGGGATCTTATTGGAGGATGATTATTTTTAGTAGCGATACCGTAGCTGTGGTTGGCATATTTATATAGAAGACTGTATTTTAATTTGATTCCATTTATATTGGCGCGTGTTTTCTTTTCGGTGAGGAGAAATTAAGTGAAAGATGTCCTCACCACACCACACCACAACGCACGTGCTAATAGGGGATCATCGCATTGTGTCTATATCTCTTTAGCAGCTCTAAAATATGTTCCGGATGCGGTCCCACTGCAAAGGCCCCCCAATCACGCAATCGGAGCAAAAAGTGCACACCAAGAAACCGAAAACCCCGGGATGATGGCACAGATGAATTTATTGGGAACGGCAACTGGGCTGGACGCACTAGCGGAGGTGGCGCCAGCTGCACGGCTGCTTTTTATGCCTGATCCAATTCGCTATTCCACGCAAGACGAGCGAGAAAGAGCCCCCTCGGGCCGGGCGGCTGGGTTGCTTACTACCCACTGAAGCTGTGCAGCTGCCCCCCCATCATCCTCCTCCTCCCTCCACAAAACGTAAAGATGCACCGGTTGGTGTGTATCGGAGTTTTCTTTTCGCCGCTTAGAGAGTGTGCCGCGTGGTGTGCCGAGGGCCCTTCTTCCCGTTAGCGTAATGTGTGCGCCCTCGTTTCGGGCACCTTTCTACAGCGGGCGCCCGCGCGCGCCTACTTGTAATTCGGTTTTGTGCGGCCCGCCACCACCCTCCATCCGCGCCCAAGACCTTGAGGGAGCCTGGGTGAGAGCAGCAAGGGAGAAGATAGCGAAAGCAACGGGCGCAGGTACCCCGTTTTTGGGGTGCTTAGAGTTTGAAGATCTTCACGCTTTCCCTAAGCCAGCGGAGCCAGCGCTTGGACACGAGCAGGAGAAGAAGAAGCAGCGGGGCTTAGCGCCGCATTCAATCCGTTCCAATCCGTCAGCTGTCCCTCGTCGGTGGTGGCGTTTGGGGCAGCGAAAGAGATGGTACTGGTGTGGCTCTCCAGCTAAACTTTTGTGTTGATGCATTTGGATCGCAGTTTTGGAGTTACCGTTTTTTGTTTTTTTTTTTTGTAGATGCGATGCCTACCCTAAGCAGGAGATGGCGTTGCGGGATCTCGCACAGAAATTGCAATTTTTCTTTTGCCCCCCAACCACACGCTTAGGCCAAGTTCATTACGGGCGACAGATTGGTCCGTATAATGTTTATATGCTCAAGGGTGCTAAAAATAGCCGCAAACGAGGAGAAACATACATACCGCTTAAGCGCAGACGAAGTGAAAGATGTACACAGATGGAGCAAATATTAAAATATCATCATTGAGCGGCACGGCGACGTACGTTGTGCGCGCGCGGATCGTTGATCTTACTACGTTATTTAAAAATCGCGTCCGCACGTTGGAAGGAAGCCGACGACGGTGACGGGAGAGGCTCAAGACGGTGCACACCACATGCAGGCCAGGGGGTGCTTATATTTAAATGGTCTAGTGGAGCTATTTTTTGGCATGATTTTGTGTGATGGATTTGTAGCGAAGGCTTGTCTGAACACAGTGCAAATTAAATTTAGGAAATGGAAGTGTTTATGGAGTAAGATGTCCAAGGAGCTTGGAAAATCAAATCTTGAAGTGTAAGATATCATTAAAAATGTCTTTAGAGGAATTACAGCTTTTAAGGAGGTCCCTAACAAGTATTGAAATGCCCAATACTATTAATAATGTTTTTCCAAAGCCAATCAATCTTTCATGGTCCACATTACAGATGTACTCTCTGGAGTGCATCGACGACTCCACTCCAGCTCCGGGTAGAGTAAGTCCGATTTCAACTCCAGCAAGCGGAACCACAGCATTACTGTCGTCGCTAAGCGCTATTCTTAGAAACAATTGCTTGTTTACGCACAAAGGAAAACACAATAAAAACTAAAAACTAAATTAAATGTCGACACTGACTGACTTCGGCCAATTCCAACTCTAGATGACTCCAACTTCGGACGACTCTAACTCCGGACGGTACCAACTGCGGACGACACCACCTCCGGACGACTTCAACTCCAGACGACTCTGACTCCGGATGTCTCCAACTCCGGACGACCGCAACTCTGAACGACTCAAATTTCGGACGATCGCATCTTCGGACGACTCCTACTCCGGATAACTCTGACTCCGGACGACTCCAACTCCGGACGACTCTGACTCCAGACGACTCAGACTACAGACGACTCAGACTCCAGACAACTCCAACATCGGATGACTCCATCTCCAAATGACTCCGACTCCAGATGTCTCCAACTCCGGGTGTCTCCAACTCCGAACGATCCCAACTATGAACGATTCAAATTTCGGACGATCTCTGGACGACTCCAACTCTGGACGACTACATCTCCAGACAACTCAAACTCCGGACGACTCAAACTATGGATAACTCTGATTCCGGACGACTCTAACTTCGGACGACTCGGAC
>NC_064602.1:85893556-86008556 GCF_943734735.2 Anopheles gambiae
AAAAAGTGAGTTTTTTGGGTTTTTTGAGTTTGAAAAAGTGAGTTTTTTGAGTTTATTGAGTTTGAAAAAGTGAGTTTTTTGAGTTTATTGAGTTTGAAAAAGTGAGTTTTTAAATTTCATATAGTTTAGGAAAGTGAGTTTTTTGAGTTTTTTGAGTTTGAAAAAGTGAGTTTTTTGAGTTTTTTGAGTTTGAAAAAGTGAGTTTTTTGAGTTTTTTGAGTTTATTGAGTTTGAAAAAGTGAGTTTTTTGAGTTTTTTGAGTTTGAAAAAGTGAGTTTTTTGAGTTTTTTGAGTTTGAAAAAGTGAGTTTTTTGAGTTTTTTGAGTTTGAAAAAGTGAGTTTTTTGAGTTTATTGAGTTTGAAAAAGTGAGTTTTTTGAGTTTATTGAGTTTGAAAAAGTGAGTTTTTTGAGTTTATTGAGTTTGAAAAAGTGAGTTTTTTGAGTTTTTGAGTTTGAAAAAGTGAGTTTTTTGAGTTTTTTGAGTTTGAAAAAGTGAGTTTTTTGAGTTTTTTGAGTTTGAAAAAGTGAGTTTTTTGAGTTTTTGAGTTTGAAAAAGTGAGTTTTTTGAGTTTTTGAGTTTGAAAAAGTGAGTTTTTGAGTTTTTTGAGTTTGAAAAAAGTGAGTTTTTTGAGTTTTTTGAGTTTGAAAAAGTGAGTTTTTTGAGTTTTTGAGTTTGAAAAAGTGAGTTTTTTGAGTTTTTTGAGTTTGAAAAAGTGAGTTTTTTGAGTTTATTGAGTTTGAAAAAGTGAGTTTTTTGAGTTTTTTGAGTTTGAAAAAGTGAGTTTTTTGAGTTTTTTGTGTTCATATAATGTAAGAAAGTGAGTTTTTTGAGTTTTTTGAGTTTGAAAAAGTGAGTTTTTTTGAGTTTTTTGAGTTTGAAAAAGTGAGTTTTTTGAGTTTTTGAGTTTGAAAAAGTGAGTTTTTTGAGTTTATTGAGTTTGAAAAAGTGAGTTTTTTGAGTTTTTTGAGTTTGAAAAAGTGAGTTTTTTGAGTTTATTGAGTTTGAAAAAGTGAGTTTTTTGAGTTTATTGAGTTTGAAAAAGTGAGTTTTTAAATTTCATATAGTTTAGGAAAGTGAGTTTTTTGAGTTTTTTGAGTTTGAAAAAGTGAGTTTTTTTAGTTTTTTGAGTTTGAAAAAGTGAGTTTTTTGAGTTTTTTGAGTTTATTGAGTTTGAAAAAGTGAGTTTTTTGAGTTTTTTGAGTTTGAAAAAGTGAGTTTTTTGAGTTTTTTGAGTTTGAAAAAGTGAGTTTTTTGAGTTTTTTGAGTTTGAAAAAGTGAGTTTTTTGAGTTTTTTGAGTTTTTGAGTTTGAAAAAGTGAGTTTTTTGAGTTTTTTGAGTTTGAAAAAGTGAGTTTGTTGAGTGAATCACTCATAAAAAGGTGAGTTTATTGAGTGAATCACTCATAAAAAAGTGGGTTTATTGAGTGAATCACTCATAAAAAAGTGAGTTTTTTGAGTTTTTTGAGTTTGAAAAAGTGAGTTTTTTGAGTTTTTTGAGTTTTTGAGTTTGAAAAAGTGAGTTTTTTGAGTTTTTTGAGTTTGAAAAAGTGAGTTTTTTGAGTTTTTTGAGTTTGAAAAAGTGAGTTTTTTGAGTTTTTTGAGTTTGAAAAAGTGAGTTTTTTGAGTTTTTTGAGGTTTTGATTTTGAAAAAGTGAGTTTTTTGAGTTTTTTGAGTTTGAAAAAGTGAGTTTTTTGAGTTTTTTGAGTTTGAAAAAGTGAGTTTTTTGAGTTTTTGAGTTTGAAAAAGTGAGTTTTTTGAGTTTTTGAGTTTGAAAAAGTGAGTTTTTTGAGTTTTTTGAGTTTGAAAAAAAGAGTTTTTTGAGTTTATTGAGTTTGAAAAAGTGAGTTTTTTGAGTTTTTTGAGTTTGAAAAAGTGAGTTTTTTGAGTTTTTTGAGTTTTTGAGTTTGAAAAAGTGAGTTTTTTGAGTTTTTTGAGTTTGAAAAAGTGAGTTTTTTGAGTTTTTTGAGTTTGGAAAAGTGAGTTTTTTGAGTTTTTTGAGTTTGAAAAAGTGAGTTTTTTGAGTTTTTTGAGTTTTTTGAGTTTGAAAAAGTGAGTTTTTTGAGTTTTTGAGTTTGAAAAAGTGAGTTTTTTGAGTTTATTGAGTTTGAAAAAGTGAGTTTTTTGAGTTTTTTGAGTTTGAAAAAGTGAGTTTTTTGAGTTTATTGAGTTTGAAAAAGTGAGTTTTTTGAGTTTATTGAGTTTGAAAAAGTGAGTTTTTAAATTTCATATAGTTTAGGAAAGTGAGTTTTTTGAGTTTTTTGAGTTTGAAAAAGTGAGTTTTTTGAGTTTTTTGAGTTTGAAAAAGTGAGTTTTTTGAGTTTTTTGAGTTTATTGAGTTTGAAAAAGTGAGTTTTTTGAGTTTTTTGAGTTTGAAAAAGTGAGTTTTTTGAGTTTATTGAGTTTGAAAAAGTGAGTTTTTTGAGTTTATTGAGTTTGAAAAAGTGAGTTTTTTGAGTTTTTTGAGTTTGAAAAAGTGAGTTTTTTGAGTTTATTGAGTTTGAAAAAGTGAGTTTTTTGAGTTTATTGAGTTTGAAAAAGTGAGTTTTTTGAGTTTATTGAGTTTGAAAAAGTGAGTTTTTTGAGTTTTTGAGTTTGAAAAAGTGAGTTTTTTGAGTTTTTTGAGTTTGAAAAAGTGAGTTTTTCGAGTTTATTGAGTTTAAAAAAGTGAGTTTGTTGAGTGAATCACTCATAAAAAGGTGAGTTTATTGAGTGAATCACTCATAAAAAAGTGGGTTTATTGAGTGAATCACTCATAAAAAAGTGAGTTTTTTGAGTTTTTTGAGTTTGAAAAAGTGAGTTTTTTGAGTTTTTTGAGTTTTTGAGTTTGAAAAAGTGAGTTTTTTGAGTTTTTTGAGTTTGAAAAAGTGAGTTTTTTGAGTTTTTTGAGTTTGAAAAAGTGAGTTTTTTGAGTTTTTTGAGTTTGAAAAAGTGAGTTTTTTGAGTTTTTTGAGTTTGAAAAAGTGAGTTTTTTGAGTTTTTTGAGTTTGAAAAAGTGAGTTTTTTGAGTTTATTGAGTTTGAAAAAGTGAGTTTTTTGAGTTTATTGAGTTTGAAAAAGTGAGTTTTTAAATTTCATATAGTTTAGGAAAGTGAGTTTTTTGAGTTTTTTGAGTTTGAAAAAGTGAGTTTTTTGAGTTTGAAAAAGTGAGTTTTTTGAGTTTTTTGAGTTTGAAAAAGTGAGTTTTTTGAGTTTTTTGAGTTTATTGAGTTTGAAAAAGTGAGTTTTTTGAGTTTTTTGAGTTTGAAAAAGTGAGTTTTTTGAGTTTTTTGAATTTGAAAAAGTGAGTTTTTTGAGTTTTTTGAGTTTGAAAAAGTGAGTTTTTCGAGTTTATTGAGTTTGAAAAAGTGAGTTTTTCGAGTTTATTGAGTTTGAAAAAGTGAGTTTTTTGAGTTTTTTGAGTTTGAAAAAGTGAGTTTTTTGAGTTTTTTGAATTTGAAAAAGTGAGTTTTTTGAGTTTTTTGAGTTTGAAAAAGTGAGTTTTTTGAGTTTTTTGAGTTTGAAAAAGTGAGTTTTTTGAGTTTTTTGAGTTTGAAAAAGTGAGCTTTTTGAGTTTATTGAGTTTAAAAAAGTGAGTTTGTTGAGTGAATCACTCATAAAAAGGTGAGTTTATTGAGTGAATCACTCATAAAAAAGTGGGTTTATTGAGTGAATCACTCATAAAAAAGTGAGTTTATTGAGTCCTACAACTGATATGCTTCTTACCGGAAGACTGCATAAGACGTTTATTTAAAATACATCCTCCACATTCGAGCATGACAACATCTTGCCATCGCTTAAATATGCCATTCCTCCTATCACTTCATGCGCTCTTCCTTACGTCCTTTTTTGCTAAATTTTTAATCAAACCTCCATTTCCGTCGCTCATTTTTGTCTGCAGCAACTTGTTGTTTGACGCCAAGCTACGCAAAACAATATATCCCGCGAGTGCTAATCAGCGGTATCTTGTCGCGCAACCATCAAAAGAAGATTTTCATCCATGAATGCACTGGGATGTGAAAATGGTTACAGTTGTCCGTTTGTTCTCTTCCATGTTTTGTAATTAGCATAGGGGATAGGTTCCCTTTCAGCGCAACGAGTAGCGGAAGAAATGTCAGTTCAATGGTAGCGAATCAAGATCTGGCATCGAGCTCAGCTCATGTTCATTTTCCAGCCAGTGCACCGTTTGATTAGAGTTGGTGGTTTCGTTTTTATTTGCTGTAGGAGTGCTGGAATTGTTTGGTAAAAAATAGGGCGTATTGGAAATTGTTGGTAGAAATGTTGAGTTTGGGTTGATTAAAATGTGTTGTGCCTAAATGATCGCTCATGTTTCGCTGTCGTTAAGAAATAATTTTATTCTTGTTGACTTTCGTTGCAACGTATGAAAGAGTGCAATTGATAAAAATTTGAAAAATTCTCCAATGTTATATAATGTATCAAAATAGTCTAATTTTATTAAACCTGTTTATTTTAACTAATTATTTATTTTAATAGATTAAAAAAACAAATATTTAAGTTCCTTTGCTTTC
Organism: Anopheles gambiae; assembly: GCF_943734735.2. Taxonomy (NCBI): domain Eukaryota; kingdom Metazoa; phylum Arthropoda; class Insecta; order Diptera; family Culicidae; genus Anopheles; species Anopheles gambiae. The sequence goes on from NC_064602.1 coordinate 85,898,064, forward strand.
TTTGCTACTAAGATTGCATAATTTTAGGCGCAGCAATTACTCTAAGTAATTCGGTTATGGAAATCGAATTCACTGTTAAGATATTTTAAAATGAATAGTTAGTTTTAATTAAAAGTGTTATTATTTAAATGTATGACGTTTTATAAACCATATTATTTTTAGCATCAGAAAACTCTTCTACAACCTATCTAAAATCTAAAAAATCAAAGCCTTTTTACATACTAGTTTTTTTTTCATTCAACTTCTTCGAATGAAGTTGCTTATTTCGTCATCTTCCAAGCCATACCAAACTCTCTTCTTCAGTAAATCCTACAGAGATCTCATTCCTAAGCGGCTACAGTTAGTGAAGCTCGCATTTACGGAAATGTAGTATCCGTCGATGTTCTGCAGTTTGTTATAAGCGGCGTATGGGTAACGCTTTCGTTCTCACTTTACAGTCGCTCATATTTCTGATATTGAAAGCCAATTTTATCCCATGATCATTATGGTTACATGTTGCATACATCTGCACATGGATATCCTGGACGATGTCTGTTACACTCCTTAGTGAAGTTGATGAAGTTTTGGAGGCTCGTTTCAAAGCTTGTTGCAAACTAAAATCCCTCGAGATAGATGACATACCAGAGAGCTGGAAGAGTTTCCAGTAGGTGCACAGGCATCTTTTCTGAGCGGTGGTGTATAGTTTCGTTTGTGCCTTCGCTGGTACTGTACTTAATACATGGAAAGGAAAAAAAACAGAAAAACTGCATCAATAGCAACGCATAGAGAATTTTTATCCGAGCATTGAAAAGGAATAATGTGACGTTATGTTGAGCTGCTTTGCTACCTTTACAAATTGCGCCTTTCGTTATGCAATTTGCTGTTACATACGATACTAATAAATGTCTTTATTATGACTTTTAAGCTTGTAACATTTGAAAAGGCTCGTTTCAAATACTGAACTAAAAGCATGGTTGCTTGAAATACGTCATTTGGTGCACATTTCCCATCCTTTAGAGCCATTCTTCAGACACAAATTCTCTTTTGGCGTAATCTGATTAAGACGCTAATCCAAACCTACCCACAATACCGTCAGTTGCGGTAATCGATCAATTACTATCCTAACCACAAAAATAAAAGTCTAATGCAAGCCAGCATCCCACAATCACCGCTATAACCGAGCTGAAAAATATAAATATGCTCGAAATGTATATAGAAAGAGAAAATTGATTAAAAAAAAACCAGTCCATTCCACTGTAGTGAGGCTAGAGTTTTTTTTTCTTCCTGGAACCAATTTCGGTGTCATCGGGCCAGTCTGGTTGACTCTCGGTTGACCAAACACCAATTCATACAATCAATCTTACTCAATGCGGTTGCACATTCCCCTTTTGCCTTCCCGGCCCATCCCATTCGTTGCATTTTGGTTCGAGTGTCGAGTAGGTGAAAGTTTTTCGCACCCGCAAAAAGTTACTCCATTACTCCATTACCAGCGCGGGGGTTGAAGTTGACACCGCACGAAATGGCAAACAAGCAGCAGTAGCAGCAGCAGCAGCTCGATTGATTGGTGCTTTTCGATCAGAAAACTAACACGCTTCGGCAAAAGTGTGCCATGTTGGTGGGGTAAATTAAGCAGCTAAATGTGCTCCATGTTTAGCGGTCAGGGAACGGGCTCTTCGATGCGTCGGGATGGGAGCCAGGAGCAGCTTTGTAGATCATTTCGTGGCATGGTTTATTACAGGGTGCACACAACGAGAGAGAGAGAGAGAGAGAGAGAGAGCTTGATGAATAAAAGTTTTCGTTTTCGACGCGACACCACCGGCTGTGGAGAATGGAGTGGAGATGATGGAGACGCCCGGTCATTCAGTGTGTTGGGCTAGCAATGGGAATGGTCGGTAAAAGGAACGCGACACGAGGGGCGCGAAACAAAGTTATACCGTATCATCACGTCAAAATGATTGATGAAAGGTGGTGACTGTGTGTGTGTGTGTGTGTGTGTGTCTGTTTAGGAGGTGTGCCATGCGGTGTTGAGATTATGGTTTTCCCCACCTTCCCTCGCTCAGACAGTTTCCTTTACCTCAAGGTGGGGGCGTGCGTGTGCCCGAGCGAAAATCACATTTTGCAATCAAACTTTTAACTTTACGGTGACAGTCGAACGAGGCGTGAGCGAAACCTAAAATCAATGATGTTTGTTTAATGATCGTGTCGCTTCGGTTTTTACGGGTTTAAAGTTACGACAGGTGATGGAAAACATAAACAACAAAAAAAAGGAAGCAAATTGGCTTTTCCATTTCCTGTGAAAGGGAAGTTTGATGAAGATTGAAAAGTTTATTTCAAAAACAGGAGGGATGGAGCGTGGTGTTTGCGTTTCATAACGCATTAAACACTCCACTGCGTTCGTTTTTGGTTCGATAATTTTAGCTAAATATCGATTATTAAACAATGGTTTATATTTTATATTATTTGACAGTATCTGGTAAAGTGTTTTAAAAATGTTTTAAAATAGTTTAACTTTTTTTCTGAAAAGTCTGCAATACATCTCGACATACTAGACAAAGAAATTAGTAGGTACAAATAATGCATGCTTGTAATATTTATCATGTGAAATTTACATTAATTAAATATTAATTCAATCTTAATATGAAGAAACTAGAGCAAAATTATGCTTGCTAAACAATGACAAGAGGTAAAATTATTATACCAAACAAGAAGCAAACACAAAAACTGTCAAGCTTTTTCAAAATGCTACAGAAATAAAATAATAAAAGTTGTATTATGTTAATAAGAATAGTTAAATAATAATATAACGTAAAGGATTTCTTTCAAGAATACTTAAAACATTCATGAAAATCAGGGAACACAGAAAAAAATGTTCAGTAAAAGAGCAAAAATATTGTTGTATACGAGAAGTATTAAAATTTACAATCAAAATAAACATGACAAATGCATTTTTAAAAGATTGAACTTGATGTTTATTAATTGAAACAAGTTTATTCATATTTCCTGTAATTTATAACTAAAACATACTTACCTTACATCGGAAAACCATTACTGCAATCGCCCATAAAGTATTGCAAAGAATTATTTCAACCACCACCACCACCACCAGTAGTAATTGTGCTGTGAGATGCCGTTTCTGCTGACGGTTGTTTAAATTTCCCATCACCTGTGGTGCACAATAGCTACTACACCTTTCCCTTCGCTGAACCGTACCGCCCAGCCAGGGAACCGGCTGGAACGTTTTGGAGCTTCCAGTGAAATGTAATTTCGGTACCATTTCAAGCGAATGATGCGATAACGTATTCATATATGACGTGTACACGCGGTGCTCTCTCGCAAGTGATCCGAGAGCAGTGCTGCAAGTAATCGGTTTAAGGGATTCACTTTTATTGGAATTGGGTGATGGTGTGATTTTTTTTGGCTAGTTGCCGCTTCTGCTAGTGCTATATTTGTGTTGGTTCTACATATTAAAGTACAGAGGAATGGGTAAATTTTCGCTTGGAGTGCATTTATTCGACGGAATATCAAATGATTGCATGGATATTGAATTCCAGGAATCAGCCATAGGAGCCAACGAGTTGGTTGGATTGTGGTGCTAGTTGAAGTAGTGTTATTTCATTCTCTTCAATTATGTTTTTTGTGCAAAAGAGAGCAAGAATTGTTGATTAATAATTATTAGTATCAGATAACTTTAGATGTATTATTGTCTAATGTAAATGCATTTGTAAAACAAACTCTATTTAAAGCCTAAATGTATGCAAATTAGGGATTTTAAAGTACAGTAAAAGTATGAAAAGTCAAACAACTTTAATTTGAAAATGCATTCAATCAAAATGTTTTAGTAAATTATGTAAAAGTAAAAGTGTTCGTTTTTAACAGCCTTGGAGCACAATGACTCATCATATGATTAGAATGCATCGAATAAGCTCTTCCTAAGCGCCTAAATGTATGCAATGTGTTGATTTTTCAACAGCTTAGTGAAAATTAGTTAATTCAAAATTGAATTGCTTTAGTAAATTAAGTAAGCTAGAAACTAATAAAAAGTAAAAATACGTTCCCTTTTCAGTGCTTTTGAGGTCCATTTGCACGTGTTCTATCTGTGTAAAATCCTCTGTGTCACAACCAGTATCCTGTTTAACGACAATACAAAACATTCCTAATAAATCTGACACGCTTCAGTGACCTTTTTCTTTGTGTTTGGGCACAGATCTGGCCAAGATTTAAATATAGGTTTATGGGATAGGTACTAAAACAACCCCTCTCCAAATTTACACCTCAAAAAGAGAAAGATGGGAAGGATGGGAAGGAGAAATTATTTTAATTGAACGTTCCAGATTTCATGAAAAAGCCAGACCGTGCGGAAGATGTATGCATGCATATACATGTGCACACCTCTATTCATATTCTACGCATTTCCGGCCCGATGAGCTGAAAACGTCCAATAAAGCCCATCTCAATTAACTTTCGAAAATTGCTATCCATCTACCCTTCCTTGGTAAGTGCTCCCCCTTTTGAGAAGATAAATTGTTGCGGTTGCTCGACAAAGGATGATGCCAATGGAAGGGGTTTTGGGTATTTTTCGGTGGTTCAATTTTAATTAACAAAAGGCGTCCCACCTCACACTCACCTTGATACAGCAACAGACACACACACACACACACACAGGTGTGCAGGTGTGAAAAGAAGCCAACCCGATCATCCCGTAGAAGCGGAGGATTGCCAGAACATGCCAATCAATTTCAGGGCAGGCCGAGCTCGGTTAGGTGGAGAAATGTTTGCCGTTTTGCAAAATTTATCTACACCCCGGAAAAGGTACAAAAGGCACCTGTGCGAGACAACGGTGGATTTGCGGAAAACTTAAACCAACGAGTTCGACAAGAATCCATTTTTCTTTGTCATCGGGGTTCGGGTCGTTCCATCAGGCTCTGATGTCCGGCATAACACGACCGCAAAGGATAATATTTTTCATGTGCACACTCACACCCACATAAACTGCGATACACAGTTGCAGCACTTCCATCGAACCGTTCGATTCCATTGGACCGAACCCACCCAAAAAGGGGATACTCTGTCTCGGATGCTTCCCCGAAAAATATTAACAGAAACGTGTCAAACGGGTCACGGGACGGGACCGGGACAGCACACGGTTTTGACGAAGCGTCACGTCAGCATCATGGAGCATTGAGCTAGAGAGAGGGGAGGACCGGGTTTCCCGGCAGGTTTGAAATGCAGGGTGTAAATTCATTTTACCTCCCCTATTCCTCTTGTTCGGCTGAACCCAATGCTCCTGGGCTTGAAGAGGAAACAAAGAAATGAGTTATTGGATGGTGAATTTTCCTGACGGCCTGGGTACGGCAGGTCAAGCACCTGTTTGCATCCGTGCAAAGGGAGGGTGGAATTCGTATCCCGGTACGGAGTAGTCCGCTATTGGAGCGTGGTTGAGGAACAGAAGAGAGCAAAGGAAATATTTTGCCAATTTTTCTCACCCGTTTTGTACCGGAGGCGGTTGACTTGGCAACGTTTTGCAGCGAACATGCGAGCAGTGGTTGTCAACTTCAATTTTATGTGAAGAGGGATTTTATACTCACTACCGTTGGAGAACTTTTGTTAGTCAATCATCACAATTAAACAACAAGCTAACCCGACTTTATGCTATTGATTTGATTGTGTTTCTGCTCATGATTAATCTTCTTCCTTTTATTCCCTTCCGTTTACTTTTTATGCTTCTTTTTTTCAGTTTTCTTTTTAAGCTTATTCTTTCTGCGTTCGTTCTTCTTCTTTTTCTGTTTCTTCTTCTTTTTCTTCTCATCCTCCTTCCTCGTCTCTTTCTTCTTCTTCTTCTTCTTCTTCTTCTTCTTCTTCTTCTTCTTCTTCTTCTTCTTCTTCTTCTTCTTCTTCTTCTTCTTTTCATCCTTTCTCGTCTGTTTCTTCTTCTTATTCTTCTTATTATTGTCCATTTCCTTCTTCGCTATCTTCTTTTTCTTCTTTTTCTTCTGTCTTTTATTCCTTTTTCGTTTTCTTAATATGTATGCATTCTTTTTCATTTTTATATTTCTTCTTCTTTTTTCTTTTTCATGTTTCTTATAATTTCTTTTTTAATGTTATTCTTATTCTTTTCTGCTTCTTAATATTATTTAGTTTCTTGTTATTTTTTCGTTTTATACTTTGTTTTTATGTTTTTATTTATAATCCGCACGCTCTTGTTGGTTGTTATGCAGGCTTGCAATACCTAGTTATACGATCCAACGGGATTGAGCCACGTCAGGTTTTAACAGAAACCGTCCCATTTACCGTAAGACCATCTGTTTTGAACATATTTAAGTTGTTGTTTATAAAATACGTCCTTTATTCGATAAATTACAATAATAGCTACACAAACTGTCTTAAAAACTACAGTCAGAATGATGGTTTATGGTTCATATTGTAGTCACAATTTTGTTTTGGAAGGGACAAATTAAATATTTAACATTAATGTTACAGTGTTACAGTCTTTCATTTAGTTATCTGATCACCTTGTTATGTTTGATAAAAGCAAAAATGTAGCTGCAGCAGGATTCTTGGTTGAACATGATAAAAATAACTATTTTAACAAAAATAAAAAATGTACCTTAGCAAGCAATATATTTTATCATACCTTCATATTGCATTGCTTTAAGCGCTTATAAAAACCTTCACGGTGAAATTTTAAATTTTGCACAATATTTACTGTTTGAGATCCCCTGCCATGGTATGCTCTGTGCGAAGAAATACAGCATACCACCGTTTGACTCCAACCGAACCAAAACCCAACAGCGTTGCTTAAAAAAAAGGTAATAAAATGAATGCACGTATGTGTGTGTGTGGGTGGCCCTCAGTACACACGGTTTCGGTATCGGTTCGATCCGTACCTGCTGATGCTGGACCCATTCTCATCCTTGCCCGATGTCAACGGGAGCAATGGGTACGGTTGCGTAGGAAACAACATGCCCCTGCCATGTACCACGCAACGACGGGCGCGCTTTTATTGATGGAAAACTTGTGCAACCTCTCCCCCCCTTTTCCAGCAGGCATCGCCTGCTTGACCAATGTCCCGTAACCCCAGCCAACGGGCGGATGTGTGCTGTATAACACGATTGTATGCATATGCGAAGCGTGTCCAGCGTCAACAGCGTGGTTGTGTGTGGTTGTTCAGAAATAAACTAAAAAAAAACACACACACACACACGCAAAAAAAAAACGGATGCGCTCCGGCGCCCGGTCGAATGATAGATACGGAATTTATTCATAGTGTTTTCTATATTTCATGGATGAAATATATGCGCATATAAATTGTTGATAAGCGGCGGTGGCAGCGGGGTTATAAATTCGTGCACCGGTACCATCCGAGGCGAGCACGGGCATGCTCGATCGGGTGTGAGTTATATTCACATTTGGTTGCCGTTTTTTTGTTTAACATGTTTTTTTCTCCCCACTGGACGCTTTGTTTTCGGTTCGGTTTAGTTGAAGGATTTTCCACATGGCATGTGAAACAGGCGTGGGTGGAGGTAATGAAGGAGTAGATCGCTGGGACAAGATTACTTGGGACCTGGGAGCTCAAATCGGTACAGTTTGATGGATGGAGATGGATCCCGGTTTGTTTTTCTTTCGCCCCGAAAAACGACAGCCACATTAGAAACAATAACCCAAAAAGGGGCTGCGCTGGCTATGAGCCACACACACACATATGTACCCACACATGGGGACATGTTTGATTGCATGCGCAGATAGCGAAGCGCAATAAAAAAAGAAAAGATGAGCAAACGATTGTTGCACACCGAGGCGCCACTATCATGGCGAATGCTTTGGAATGGCCCCGGCGAAATGAGCCAATATTTTACGTCTAATCTTTTTTAATGTAGGCGAAATTTAATGGACCAGAAATGGGGAAAAGAATGCGGCGCGATAAGGCATGACTTAGGGGGGAATCGGGCGCTCTGTGGACCCCCAATTTTTATCATGCTTGCTTCACGGGTAGGGGATGGTGACAAAATGGAACCGACCGAATCGTTTCGTACAAAAGAATTAATCGACACGTGTGTGGAGGGAACGGAGGCCGACGCGCGCGGGCGGTTAATGATGGTGCCCGGGTGCTCTGGCTGTGTTAAACATGCTTAGAATCGATGATGAGATAATTATACACAAATTTGCTGTCATCAACAGTTTTTTTTTGTTCGCATGTTTGTTATGTTACTCTTCCCTGCACACACTTGTTTGAAGAAAAAAAAAAATGGTATCAAAAACACTAAAGCAAACGGAGCAAAGGTCTTTCGGTAACCGGGAACCGGTTTCTTTCCGAAATCACTGCTACCGGGTTTGTTATTAAAACGAAAACCGGTTCTTCCACCTTCGGGTGGAGATGAGTGGATACTGGTAGCAGACCAAGTGGATCACCATGAATCTTCAATTTCGTAAATGAGTTAGGATGGTTCTCAACAATGACTTAAATTAATGATTGAACTAAACTCTTCATTGGCGAGCGCCTAAAAGTTGCAATTGAAAAGTTTATTTTGGGTGTATTAAAATATTTGTTCTCTTTCTTCCCTATTCATTGAGTCTCTTTTAACGCATTTATCGAACCCATGCAGCAAAGCTGTTGTATACCTTCAGGCGCTTAATTGTTTAACTTCAACGCTTCATCATAAAAAGCCTCCAGACAGGCTTTTCTGGGACAGTTTCCTCTGTAAACTAACATTTGATGTGTGAGCGCTAATCTTCTTCTTCTATTTGGCGTAGACTTACAGCTAGTGAGCGTTAATGACCAATTATTAGATCATTAATTAAAAGTTTAACAAAACGTCTGCATAATAATTTAAGCTAAAAATATCGTATACCAACCTGACAATCTATAAAAAAGGCCTTGTCCCGCACGTCGAAGAGATAGTAGGAAACTATCAAAGAGGATTCCGAAATCAACCACTGATCAGATCTTCACCATGCGGCAGATCTTGGAGAAGATGGCTGAATACAGAAACGACTTATACCATCTCTTCATAGACTTCAAAGCCGCATATGATAGAATAGCCAGGGTAAAACTATATGACGCTATGAGCTCTTTTGGAATCCCGGCCAAACTGATAAGGCTAGTTAGAATGACTATGACCAACGTCACATGCCAGGTGAGGGTGGATGGAAAACTCTCAGGACCTTTTGCTACCACCAAAGGTCTGCGCCAGGAAGACGGGCTTGCTTGTCTCTTATTCAACCTGGCGCTAGAGAGGGCCATCCGCGACTCGACGGTGGAGACTACGGGAACCATCTTCTATAAATCAACCCAGATCCTGGCATACGCTGATGATATAGACATCATTGGTCTGCGGCTCTCCTATGTAGCAAAAGCCTACCAAGGGATCGAGCAAGCGGCAGAGAACCTCGGATTGTAGATAAACGAGGCAAAGACCAAACTGATGGTGGCAACATCAGCGGACCTACCAATAAATAATCCGAATCTACGTAGGCGTGATGTACAGATAGGTGAACGCACTTTTGAAGTCGTCCCAGAATTCATCTATCTGGGGTCAAAGGTCAGCAACGACAACAGTATGGAAGCTGAGTTGCGCGCAAGGATGCTGGCTGCCAGCCGGTCATTCTACAGCCTGAAAAAGCAGTTCACCTCAAAGAACCTGTCGCGACGGACGAAGCTGGGACTATATAGTACCTATATAGTACCAGTACTCACATACATCTCTGAGACATGGGCACTGTCCAAATCTGACGAAGCCCTCTTAGCCGCGTTCGAGAGGAAGATGCTCAGAAGGATACTTGGCCCCGTATGTGTGGAAAGACAATGGAGGAGCCGATATAATGACGAGCTATACGAGATGTACGGCGACCTCACTGTCGTACAGCGGATTTAGCTCGCCAGGCTCCGGTGGGCTGGCCATGTTGTACGCATGGAAACGGACGACCCAACCCGTAAAGTCTTTTTAGGCCGTCCACAAGTACAGAGGAGGCGTGGTAGGCCCAAATTGAGGTGGCAAGATGGCGTGGAGGCGTCCGCCATTAAGGCCGGGATAATGGACTGGCAGACGAAGGCGCGAGACCGTGTGCAGTTTCGGACACTCCTGAGGCAGGCCAAGACCGCAAAGCGGTTGTAGCGCCGGATAAGTAAGTAAGGATTTGAAATTTGCCATGAGTTATTGTGTTTTCTGTTATGACAACGTACTCTGATAACCGTTTTTTCAAATATCCTCCTCGGAACGCAACGTCACCTTTGCATTGAACTGTCATTTCTCAACAGCACGGATAAACGGATAGCCGAATAAAAGGTACACCGGTGGACAAAAAGATAGGAAAAAAATTTGTTGTGTGTTTTTTTGCGTGCAATAGGTGTGTCATCGCCAACAGTTGTTGTTGTTGTTAGTATGGTTTAGAGAAGATTTGGCTCCTGCGGAGTTCGTTGGCCTCTTATCGCCAACAGATCGAGGCGTATGTTGTTGTTATGATATGTTAGATTATAGTATGATTTAGAGAGGCTTTGGCTCCTGCGGAGTTCTTTCGCCTAACGTTGCGTACTGAATTTGCAATCGCTGTTTGTTTGCCTTTTATACTCGCATTTGTGGTGCGCTACTTATCTGAGTTTTGAGTAACGGCAGCGTTTTTCGGTAGTATAAAAAGAGATCCAAACCGTGTTGCGCTTCATTCTTCATTCAGTGGTAAAGGTGAAAGTTTGCGATTTGAAAATTCCACAAGTCCATCATGGGTCGCGGAAAGCACTGCACTCCAGAGGAGCGGAAACATATTCAGGGTTTGTATCGTGAAAACGTGCCTATCAAAACCATCTGCAAGGCGTTCGGCCGTTCGCGGACGTTTGTGGACAACGCCATTCGTAGCGAGGCTACGGGTAAATCCACAGGTCGTCCGCGAAAAACAACGGCCGACGTTGACGCGCGGATTGTTGAGATGATCAGGGCGGACCCTTTCAAAACTTGCAATCGTATTAAGCAGGAGCTTAGATTGCAAGTTTAGGCGAAAACGGTGTCGCGCCGTTTACACGCCGATGGGTTCTGTGCCCGGAAACCACGAAAGGTTGGTAAGCTAATGCCGCACCACGTAGAAGCGCGCATTCGGTTTGCTGAAGAGCATTTAGCTGCATCCATCTTTTGGTGGAGCAAAATAATTTTTTCGGATGAGTCCAGAATCAATCTGGATGGTTCGGACGGCACTAAATACGTCTGGCGCCTTCCTAAACAGGCGTATCATCCAAAAAATACTATAAAATCCCTAAAGCACGGAGGCGGCCACGTAATGGTGTGGGGTTGCTTCTCCTGGCACGGCCCGGGTCCTTTGTTCCGTATCAAAGGGACACTGAACTCGGAAGGGTATAGAAACATACTACGTCGTAAGATATTGCCACACGCCCGACAAAAATTTGGAGACGAAGAGCATTACATCTTTCAGCACGATAACGACTCAAAGCATACATCGCGATTAGTCAAATGTTTTTTGGCAAACGAGGATGTGCAAGTTCTACCGTGGCCTGTGTTGAGTCCAGACCTCAACCCGATTGAGAATCTGTGGTCAACTCTCAAGCGTCAGCTTAAGAACAAGCATGCACGTACTGCCGATTCGCTATGGAGACTCTGCAAGGCTATGTGGAAACGCATAGACAGAAGCGAATGCCGTAACCTCATCGGCGATATGGCCCTACGCTGTGAGGAAGTGATAGCGAATAGCGGTCAACACATTGACCGTTAGAATATGTTTCCGCTCTGTGAAACACCGCAACACCACCTCCCAACAACCACGTAAACAGTCCTTTTCAGGGCTACCAAATATTTCCGACAAGAACTATGTTTTTCGGTCACAGAAAAAAGTTCCTATTTTTATGTCCACCAGTGTACCCGTATAAACGGCGCTCCACTGTATTGTATTCAGTATTTTCTTCCAATAGATCACGCAGAAATTCGATATTATGACAGAACTTTCGTAGCGCAATTCATATCAAACATGCATCAATACTCAGTTCTTTTCCAACTTTATACAGTTTATTCAAGTTTCTTTGGCTACTACCACTATAGAAATGCCAATGCACAACTTTAAGAACCATTCCACCAATATAGAACGAATAATAAATAAATGGATTTGTTAAGTTTCGTTAAGTTAAGTTTCATTATGTTAAGTTTCGTTTTTCGTTATTTTTTATTCTATTTATGGCGATGATTGGGAATAGTCAGAGCAGCACCATGGTTGTAGCATACATTTATAAATGTTTTATAATTGATCACAATCAACTTCTCACTAGAACATTGATTTGAATAATAATTGTGAATAACACACAACAAAAAGCCCAACAACCGCCCTCTTTCTGTTAATAGTGATACACACAACAGGGCAGTCATAAAATATGCATACGCCTTATGCCGCTGAACTATCATAGATCATTCATTGCTCTAGGAGCCGTATTAAATAATGACACCGGCTGCAACTGGCGGCACTACCGGACCGGACTGGACACAGTCGTAGTCACTGGTGTTTGCAGCGGGGTTTGCACATCGCAAATCACAGAACCAGTAAATGAAACGTACCAGCAGTGGCAACCAGCACGTAAGCGTATCTCGCTTGTCGGAAAGTATTCGCAACGCAGTGCAATGCGTACCGATTGCAATTGCTTATAAATCTCTGCAACCTTCCTTTGCAGCCCCGAAACGGACGAAACAGTTCCCTGCCAACCAACCGGTGGTTTGTGGAAATCTTTGCCGTAACGCTATGTCACAACGGTGAACGGTGCTACATGGTGCCGGTGATGTGATGTGGTATAATTTATGTAGTACATTGTGCGTACGGGAAACCCCGTGGAAACGTAGCAACCTACCCGCGTGCTGTGATGCCAGTAATTTGTTTGTTTGCTTGGCATTCGAATGCTCTCTGGTGAGGCAGCAGCAGCAGAAGCAGAAACGGTGATGTACACCCGTTCGGATACAACGATATCGGGGATGCATCACGTCGACAAGTCCTGGAATCTGTGCGCACTGGAGGTTGCGATAATTGAATCCTTTCGAAAACACAACGTGTGCAAAATGGGATGTGGCATCCGCTTTCCAGTGTGTCCAGTGTGGCATAAGCAGGAGCCTACAATGCCTGCCCGGTTCTATAATCCTTGAACCCAAAAAGCCGACCCGTTTTGCATTAAGGACACACGGGTATTGATTTTTCGGCACGGGGCTTTACTGCTCCAATTTCCAGTGCCCAAGCATTAGGACCGACTGCCGTGGTAACGGGACCGGAGTTTTGGGGTCTTTCCCGGTCCTCATTAATTCCGATGCAAGCACGCTGATACGGAAAACTAATAATGAAGTGCGTCATTTTTCACGATCCTCACGCTTCCCAGGGAGTGTCTGGAATATCACTGCCTCACTGTGCGGTGGGCAAAAGTTCGGGCTAGATAATGCTCCGTTGCGAGGCTCGGGTCAGGAAATTCCATGCGTGCCTTTCGGATAGAGGGGAGAGCGAGGCGAGAGAACACTGAAGGCTATGAATATTTTAAGCCCACCCGGGGGGAGAAGCCATCCAGGGAGGGGAGAAGATAAACGAGGATATTCGGTTCTCGGTTTCTAATGTGAACTTTTAATGTACGTATATGCTAGATAAGTGCTTTGCACGCGTGTGTGTCTGTGGATAACCGTTCTTATCCAGCTGTCTCTCCCTGGTGTATTAATACAGTCCCCCCCCCCTCCTCAAGGGATACGACGAGCCTCCGGGTCCTTTGTTCGTTCGGAGCACACCTGCATCATCACTTGTCACCTTTTAAAGGGAGCACACAGGCCGCCCTGCACAGACTTCAGAGGGTGTGTGTGTGTCGTACATCATTTCCTGTTTTCCACTCACTGAGAGAAGGGTCGAGGGTAGCAAGAGGCGAGGGTGTTTAGTTTTTTGTCATCGTTTTTTTCGTTGGCCAAATCGCTTCCCTAGCTTCCCCATGTCCCACCGAGAGTACGTCATATGGTGCACACTAGGTCCTTGAACTTTCCCCCCTAGGAGTTTTACTAACACTTCTTTGGCAGCAAACTTTTTGCCCAGCCCAAACGCACCCGGGCAGGCAAACACGTACGCGATTAATTATTCACACGCACACACACACACACAGCCCTGGAGCGGCTTTTTTCTGTAGTTCCGCTCCCTGCAGGAACCAACAGGAACCATTCCCGGTTTGCTCATCGTTTGATCGGTTGATGGTTGAAGCGGTTTGATATCTTTATCGTTCCCCCGGGGGGAATGGGGCGGAGGTGGCCGAAAAGTCGATGTCGTTACGGGTACAACACACCAAACAAACGTGTTCCTGTGTAAACACACGCCACACACGCCACACAGGGCACAAGGGGATGTAGGAGAGGCAAACTTTCTAGCTGGAAGGGTACTGCACGGTACGGTAATTTTCGGTGACACGTGTGTGTGTGCCACCCGAGGTGTCCCGAGGTTGCCTCCGTGGGTCGATCAAACATGACTTGCCACACAACTCTCGCCTGCAGAGGAGAAAAGGGAAAGAAAAGAAAGGTATCGCGGTAGTGCGTACAAATTGAAAAACGGCTCTTGCGGGTGTGAGGCTTTCGTACGTGTGTTCGGCGCAAGGGAGTAGGCAAAGTATCTATTAGAGTAGTGTGTAAACATTTGCTGCTAATTGTTATACCCCTTTTTTCTCTAGGGAGGGGGGTAGGAACGGACGAGGGTGCCCTCGGGTCGGTGTGGATTTATTTGTATGCATCAGCTGAAGCGTTTATTTCTAATCAGCCACACCCCGACTGTTTCGGGAAGGTGATGGGGTGATAGGGTGTGATCAGCTAAAAGTGTCGAGGGCAGATTGTTTGATTTCAACCAATTTTCCTCATATGAACCACTCACCATATACACCTTCTTGGTGGGTTGCGGGATGAAATTTAAGCTTTGAATATTTAACACAATGTTTATGAATGTCAATTACAGAAAATTATATTTATTCGTAAGTTCATTTGTTCATATGTTCTCAATTTCGCGCCGTGAGGTATGCAAAATGTGCTACTTTCTACGTTGGCTACCGAGGTATACATTTAGGCGCATAATACATGTTACTCAGGAAATCAGAAGAAGGTATTTAACAGGAATTTCATGATTGAATGAAGAAATTGAATGGTTGACATTGAAGACTCAATGCTTAAATAGGATTTAATTTAAAAAGATTGTAATTAAAAGGTTACTTGGGTACCCGAAAACAAATCAGCGCCTAAATGTAGTGCGCAGTAACATGTTATTGATTGC
This sequence comes from Anopheles gambiae, assembly GCF_943734735.2. NCBI lineage: Eukaryota > Metazoa > Arthropoda > Insecta > Diptera > Culicidae > Anopheles > Anopheles gambiae. The sequence continues at coordinate 85,913,286 of NC_064602.1, forward strand.
TTCGAATTGGTAAATTGTCAATAACCATTTCTACAAACTTCCAGCAAAAAATAACGATAGCTTCAGGGTGATTTGAATGCCGCACGTTACGCGCCTAAAGGTAGGCACAATAGTTGTTTAACTGGTTGAAAGACTGTTCTTATTAAGATTGGTGTGTATTTTTGTAGCCAACTAGGTGATTTTCTCAATAAACTAGTCAAATTTAGTAGAATTTAAATGAAGAGGCTACAGTTTGAGATGCATTACGCTTTCCAGTTATGATTAAATTAACCCACAAGGACATCGATCGTGCATCAATAGAATAATTCTTGGATTTTGCTGCTCAAATTAACTCACGTTTAATCTTTCTGAATATCTGTCTTCTTTCTGTGAATTGCGTATTTTACTAAAAGTATACCATAAAAACAGGCTTCCTGCTGAATGTGTGTAACTACGCTCTAATATGAAACACTCATTGTACACTCATTCTACACTCAGACCACTGCTTGTCATAACTGACACTTTTTCTTATGACGCAGTAGCTGCTAACCCTTGTTTACTCAGCACAAATCACACTAAAAGATACCATATACAACAAATTCCAAGCAAATGCGTATTAGAAAACTGGTGTAAAAAGGGTAACGCCAAACAGTATCCCATTGAAAGGGAATTTAATGGACGTCAGGATGTGTCGTGTGTCATTACTTTTATTTACCCAGAATTGGCCGGGTGTGTCTGATTCCAATATTTTCTCACTTTCACCCTCTCACGCATTCCCTCAAGACCTGTTACCACCGCTATCGCCCAGCAGTCGACGTGAAATGTTTGATGCGTAGTTTAGTTAATTAAATATTTCCTTCCAACAGTTCAGCAGGATGTACGCACTGTTGGCTCACCTAGTTTGCTGTTCCTGATTGGGAATTAGAAAATTGAGCAAAGCATTCAACCAAACTAGGCACCGCTCAGCTCAGGTTGGTTTGCTCCATTATTTGCCGAACAGTTTTCCCCCCAGATCATGCAATATCTAGTACCGTGGTTAGTTCTCGTGCAAGCGGAGGAACACCGGTTGACCGGTGGATTGGTGATGACATTATTTCTTCGCCCTCACACCACCGTCAGCTTCCTCCAAAAGCTCCAAAGGGGAGTTTGAAAACGATTCCCGCACACAACGGTGCGTACGTGCTGCGTACCGAAAAACGTGACAAACTAAGGCCTCAAACTGACCGAAACCGCTTTATCAAGTGGATTATATGCTGGCAGAATTGCCCCCCTGCTCTTATCCGCAGCGAGACTGAGCTTGGGGCGAGTTTTGCTGACGTTTGTGTAGTAGCGCATCGATTGCCTGCCGAGAACACGGGGAGGTTAATTTGTCCCCCGAGACGTGCTTCCGGGAAATGTGCGGCTTTTGCGGTCTAACGCTTCACTAGGTCAGGAAGACATTGGTTTGGAAGGGGTGAAGAAAGAGAGAGTGAGAAGGACGTCCATTTAAGCTCGTTTAAAGGTGTAGCAAACACGATTTGATTTAAGATGTATCTTTATTTGAGCTCAGCAAATAGCAGCAAGCAAGGGCGAGATTTCCGTGAGTCAAAACATCTGGCCCATCGACAGTTTGGGGAAGGCATACGGTCGGGAATTAATTAACCTTTACCGTTCCAAGAAGAAGTCAACCATTCCCATCCATTAGCCCGTCTTATCCGCGTCTTATGCGTGATTTTTCCAACCGGTCCGTAAGGTTTGGCGATTCAATTAGATGAGTTATTGAGTATGTCTTGTAATAATTAACACAAAAAAAGACGCCCAATCTTTGACACAGTCCATCTCTGTTCTCTAATACTCGGGATCGCTCTCCACTTCGAAAGTGCATTAGCGTGGTCCAATTTCTGGGGGAAGAAAATCGCCGTTAAAACCTGAAGGCAAAGCCGGGGACCCCGTAAACCATAAATCAGCCCGAGCATGATTGACGATGAATTAACAGCTTGAACTTGAGTTCACCACTTCCATTAGCTTGATTTAACGCGAAATGTCGTTCGGTCGCATTGATGCTTTCGTCAACCAGCAGCAGGCCCAGACCGCCGCACGCACAAGAGCTGTAACGAGGGTAACCTTGCGTGCGCTCTACACGCCTGAAGAAACGCACGTACCCGTGCGTGTGCGGGCGTAGCAAAACGCGAATTGAGCAACGACACACATACGCTAGCGGTTCATAGCGGTGGTGTATTATTGGTTGGTAACCGTTCCACTGGCTGGATTGCGTGTGCTCCGGCGGGACCAAAAATAAACTCCAAAAGAGTTTGTTACGACCGGCCACAGGGATGGTACCATACATACAGGGGGGGAGGGGCGCAAAAGGTACACCCACTCAACATCGCGGGCCATCACGATGAAGACCTTCGGCATCGAATCGAACCGTGGTTGTGTCTCCCGGTTTGTCGTCCGCCGGTACCGGTTTTTTGCGTTTTGTTTTGTTTTGTTTTGGGGTTGCGGTTTTGTGCTGCGCCCGAACACACCTTCGAACCGCGTCGTCGAAAGCAGCGGGGCCACGGTGTGACCGTTTTCGGACCCGGACCGGTTCTCCGCTAGAACCGGTCAACAAAACTTAACCGCTGGGATTCATTAAGATTGTGCTCGTGATAAAGACTATTTTCAGCCCCAGCTCCCAAAAACGGTAAACAAACAGCCCTGGAGGCACGAAGGATGAAGAGCAACCTGAGGGAACTTGTTTTGTTTTGCAGGGAAGATGATTATGGGAAGCGTTTATAGGGGCCGGTGCCGAGACACCCGGACCCCGGGTGCGTTGCGTGACATACGTGTGCAATGAGTGATGAATTATGGGACAAAACATCGGCAGCGGTAGGGATAAGACATCGACATACTGGGATTCCGGTGATAACCATCGCTGGAGATGTAGCTACTGGACGAAGCGAACAATTCGGTACTATTTTACAACGAATTTTTGGAATTAAAAAAAAAATGTTTTTGATGACATTTTACATGTGTTTGTTGTTGAAAAACTGGTAACGCAACTAAAGAACATTCTGTTATGCTCACGAGTGCGTCACGTGACAAGGGTTTCTGCTTATTATGGCTGTTTGATGTTTTGTCACTTCATGATGTCACTTGATGTATTTTTTAGTAATGTGTATTCTTAATACTGAATTTACCGTAAGCAATTTTGAAGAAAAGTACATAATCATACTGTCATAAAATAAATATAAAAAAATAATCTCAGTTTTATGTAAATTCTTTCCCCGAGTTCGTAACGCGAACGCGAATAATGCGTTCCAGGGTCATTCGCGTAGCTCGGATTTTCGCGTAAGTCGAATATCACGTTTTTCTGCCAAAATACGAAGGATAGAAAGTTATTTATTATTGATGGTTATTATTGAAAAATTTAACAGCAATTATTATTTTTTGGATGCAATTCGTGTAGAAAATTCGGGGCTTTTTTCTGGGTATTTAGCGACTTCAAACTTTTATGAAAACTGCAATTTTGTATTTTGAATTTGGCAATTGTTGTTGCAATTTGTACCAATTTGACGTCCGAACTGTCAAAAACTAAAAATTTTCGTAACTCGAGTGTCGCATAATTCGGGGAAAAACTATAAAAACTAATGAATAGTTCGATAAAACTGTGTTAACACGTAATCATCGAACAAAGATTGAATGCAGCTCTTTATTCGCAACTTCATGGCCGACGCGGTAAAGCGAAGCATCTACAAACAGTAGCCATGAGACGAAGCCCTGTTTCTGCTCGTTGAGCGGGTTCCCCTTTTAATCTTGTGTACGGCGCGTTATGTACTATTTACAAGTTCAAAAATATTATGATCACAGTATTGTTTTATTAAAAACATTTTTTTATGAAGTACTGTTAAGCATGTTATTTAAATTCTAACGAAGCCTTGAATTATTGTAATAAGTATCAAAATGAGTACAGTAGTTTCCTGAGCAGCGCGTTTAATGCGTTTCGAAGACATCACCGTAGGTCGAGTATCACGATTTTCGAATGAAATATTCATAAGATGTCTGTATAAGTTTCTTGAATTGAGTGCCTTGAGTTTAAAATATTCAATTCATAATGGGACTCGTGCGGTAAATAAGTTATTTCTCATGATTCTAAAATCAAATCGATACAGTTTGCACAAGATCTAAAGGTCAGTCTAAAGCATACCAAATTGTTCTCATAAACCTTCAAAACGAACTACTGAGCATATCTCGAGAACATTCAGCAGTCATACATGTTTATAGATCAAATCATGTTTGCTGCAGACTTGCCTAGCCCTTAACAGCACTACGCATGGGAAAATGTTTCTGATGGAGATCGAACTTCATCCGGCCTTGTAGCTGCTGATGATCATTCAATCTCTCTGATACTTCTACATGTAAACTAGCTTCAGTGGGCTAATGAGAAGGTTGTACATATATTTTTTCACAAACTTGTCTGCATCACAGGCTTGTGCTACTAATCGTATTAATTTTCAATTTAAACGATGTTCGATCCAACACGTTGTCTAAAGTTGGGCTGATTAAACCCCTCCACCTCACCCTATTTCGATCTGCGGTGCTGTCTGTCTGTCAAAAATCGTTTAAACCATCACACCTTCAATCCGATTATGAGCCAGTGATCGAATGACGGAATTGATCGTGAACAGCAAAGGGGGGATAGAATAAAATCAAATAAATAAGCTTCAAAAACAAGCTAAACTACGGATCGCAATGCAACACACAAGCTGGATGGATGGACGGATCATGATCGTTCGAGGCTGCGAGTAGTGTGTGGTAGGGAGAACCATATACTGACGATCCGTGCCTCACCTCCACCTCCAGAGGGACAAATCACCCCAGTACGGTCTGGCACACCGTGCGCCCGGTGCCCTGCGCAGCGACTCATAAACCCATGTAGCCGTCGTCTGGTCTGGAGCTGTTTTGGAGCCGGTTTGGTTGGCCACTGATTATGGCTCGGTGGGGCTGTGTGTTTGTGTGTGATGTTAGTCTACTTTTTGTTTTGTTAGCTGCGTTGGACACTCCGCTCCATTGCAGCCGCCTAATCCTCCGCCAAGGGATTAGAGCGAAGCGTGCGGATAGAATACGAAGTGGATCAAGACAACATTAGCCAACTTAACCGACTAAGCACAGTTAGGAAGCGTACCTCCCGGGTCTCGCTGCGATTGCTTCATTATTTGGGTACCTTGGGAGGAAACAAGCTGCCCCTCTTTATCCTCTCTTCATCCTACCCTGCTCAAAAGCTCGATCGCAAAGATGCTTCAGCTCGACGACGACGACGACGGTGGGCAGGTTTTGCAGAAAACCTGTTAGGCCGGTTCTGGTGCTTCTTTTTCGTTGTATGCTGCTGCAAGCCCACCGCCAGCCTGGTTTGAGCCGGGGTTTGTGTGCCTAGTCCGACAAGTATATAGGGTCTTGGGGCAGATCGCACGCACACTCCCTCCCTGGGCCTCAACATACAAAAGAGCGATCAACACGGGCGAAATACTTCCGTTCGTCGCTTGCGTACGGATCCTCTGTGGATCCTCGCACCTTTCTTTATGATGCAATTAGGGGGACGCACTGCCGAAAGCAGGGACAGGGCAGGATGTTCGGCTGATAATCGTCGTAAAAGTGGCTCGTAAAAATGAGCTCCAAGAAAGAGGCAAAGAGAGAGAGAGAGAAAAAGAGGGAGAGGAGGATAATACAAGTTGACTAATGTGAGGTTACGGCGAAGACGGTGGAGAAGAGACACGACAACAAATTTTGATGAGATTTGTTTTGCTTTTAGGCAGAAGGAAACTCGTTTGTTTCGTGTTGTGTTTTGAGCATAATTGATTGATTGTGTTTCTTCAATTTTTATTGATTTATTTTATTTTTGTTGCTTGCATTTAATTCCCTGCTGGTTTGAGATATTTCATATGGATTTTAGAATTTATGGGAATTGTGGCAACGAGTTTCAATAGGATATGATCTATCAGTTACTGAATAATTGTTCATCTTGTTGTTGTCTAAAAAATACAACACATCCATACCTGGGATCGATTTAAAGGTTGTGAAGATTTATGCTTCTTATCAAAAAGTATTCATGCATATATCTCGTCACTGAACATAAAATTGAGTTATGAACCTTCCCTCGTAGCAAGTATTGACTAACCGTCTGCCTGGTACATACGGCAATGTGTTTAAAGTGCGTATAGTAGTGGTGGGAGCTCGGAATCGGACCTACCCGATTCCGATTCCGTGTTCGGAATCAATTCCGGAGTTGGTTTAGGAGCCGATTCCGGAGTTGAATCCGGAGCCGATTCCGGAGCCGACACCGAAATCGATTCCGGAATCGACTCCGGAATCGATTTCAGGATCGGAATCGGCTTCGGAATCAGAACTTGACTCCAGAAATGGAATAGTTTGAATTGAAATAAGAAGTGTGGGAAGCGAAATAAGTCCGCGAATCTCCATGTGAATAGATCATTAGAAGTACATTTTGATTCTTTGTCGCTATCAACACATAGCATCATTGGACTCAAACGCCTGCCGAAGATACGCCAAAGATGCCGAAACCGACTCCGTTTCGAAACCAATTCTGATTTCGGAGTCAATTCTGATGTCAGAACCGATTTTGGTTCCGGAGCAAATTCCGGAACCGATTCCGATTCCAGAGCTGATTCTGATTCCGGAGCTAAATTCCGTTTCCGGAGCCGATTCCGGAACCAATTTCGGAGCCGATTCCAGAACCGATTCCGGAGTTGGTTCCGGAGCCGATTCCGAAATGGGTTCCGGAATCGATTCTAGAAACTGAACGATTCCAGAAAATTTCGGAGCTAGCCGGAATCGATTCCGTCGAAATCTTCATTTTTTTCATTCAAGAAGCTTAAAATTGTTTTGGCCCATGTATGAAAGTTTTTGCAAAACGAACTAACTTAAGGCTCTCCCGGACTGTAAAAAGGAAGAAAAAACAATACATTGAAACCAATAATTCAGCTGTACAATCTCGAGCAAAACTCAATCAATTCATCTACGCTTGTTGAATAAATTGTACCACAGCTACCACACGTACTACCCGTTCTACCCGATCTTATCCGATTCAGGAAGTGTACCGATCGATTCGGCCTGATCCTGTCACGCTTTTTGCTAGCGCCCAGCGCCAGTGTTCGACAGCCAATGCCAAACGCTACACTAATGCAGCCTCAACAACGGCAGCGTCATGCAAGCGCCACACATCACCTTCCTCATACAACCAAAGCCAATCAGCAACTGTCAATCTGTTCTGCACTCTCCCCGACTGACAGCTCATTAACCTAGTAGTTGCAGTAGGCAGTGGCTGGAGAACGAATGCTCGATGACTGTGAAAAATAGTCCCAATGTTTATGTGTGTGTTGCTGCATTTGCTGGACGCTGCTAAAAAGTGAAAGCTTTATTTTTGCTGCATCTCTTGAAAGACATTCTTGCAGCAGCAAGCCATCCTCCCTATTGCACGGTGGGTGTGTGTGGTAAGGTTATATTGTGTGCATAAATTAGACATTAAACACTGTGAATAGTGGTAAGTTCGCCGTGTGGCCGTCCTCAGTAGTTTCGCTAGTTTCAGGGAGGCGCCACTCTCCAAACAGGGGGGCGCTAATGTACTTCATCTTCGTGGTGGAAGGCAGTGGTTAAATTAAATTAAATGAAGAACCTTACGAAGAAGCGAGCGCGAACCGTATCACGAAGTTTATTAAGTGGGTAATTGGATAGTGATTTATGGTACAGCGTACAGAGTGCGCGGTTTCTTCCCCAGAGAGAGAGATGGGAGAGAACTAGCGACGGACGCCATCCTAGACGCCCGGTGGTAGTTATAGTTTATAGTGCGTTACTACACCACTCGCCTAGAAATGGCTGCTTGAGCTGGTTGTATAATTTACACGAGCGTGCGCGCGCGTATGTGTGTGTCCCTTTATTGCAGTAAATCTTTCACCCACCAAAGCAAAGGAAGTGTGCAGCGAAGGAGCACATCCGTTCATTACCAGCGCGGCCAGTTGGTTCTGCAGGAGGAAGAGCGTGCGACAGCGGATGAAGGGATTACGGCGTTCGGAAATTCGGATTTATTGGCTGGTAGAATGCAAACACGTTTATCACGTCCCTCCACTACACTGTGACCTCCATTTAGAAGACGATCGGTGGTAGTGGCCTGTTTGTCTTAAAATCTCCCAACCTCGAACAACTCGAAAGCCATACAAAGACATCGAGATGAATTTATTTGTCTTTGCGCCGAAACTATTCACTCGGACTAACCTCGGGCTGTGACTTTGTTGGTACCTCGGAAAGAAGTAAGGTTTTGGGGTTTGTGCCGCAACCGTTATCCTGATGGATGTGAACGATAAAATTTCGAACCCAGGGAGCTACCCGGAGATAAGTTGGAGCAAATTATTAAATCCATTTCCAAAGTTCCCGGATGTCGACTCGAATGGGAACGAAAGGGGAGATGCTTTCGGGGGTGAGAGGGATTAAAGTAAGTAAAATAAATTAATGCCGCACACAAGTGGGACACACCAAGGGAATGGATCGTTTAATCGTTTGAGGTTTGAGCTTCCCAGGCGACGGTTAGTTTTATTTGCGAGAATCGTTTGGCGTTTTATTGCCTGCTTGCCCCAATCTATCACCAATGAATCATGAATTGGTGTGTTTAATAGTTTCGACGCGCACGCCGTCGGCGAAGAGAGCAGCGCGACACTCTGCTTCAGATGGATTAGAGCAGAAGTAAAGTTTTTAGAGACAAATGGGTGCCCATTTTGCTAAAACTAATGCGATTTACGTCGAAATACGATGGTGGAGTGGTGTTTCATCCTCGAGTGCTTCATCAGTTTGGCGAGGAGAGCAATCAGGCATGAGAAACCATCACTTAATGGTGCTTGGATATCTTCACTAAAGACGCTGTCCAACGCAACACCAGCAATCGTTTATCTTCGAAAACGGTTCCACGCGGTCTGTTTCTGTGAGAAAGCTCGCCAAACAATGGAACGTCTATTTATGGAGATTGCAAGCGGGCCCTTAGAAATACTTGCCATCGGCGTGTAGTGACTGTTAATGTATGTCCTCACAATGTTTTTGCGCCCAACACAGGTAGTGTGTACTGACTGTGTCGTTGCATGCCCATATAGGACGCACAAAGACGCAAGTTTGGCCGTGTCGTCGTCGTCGTCGTCGTATCTCGGCTGTGGAGTTGACATCTAACCTTCCCCGAATGCTTCGCCGTGTGGTCTATTGTGATGGTAAAATCAACCCCGCTTCGTTCCTTCCTTCCCTCCCCGTGTGTGTGTGTGCGTCTGTGGCAAGTTTTTGGAGAAAGGAAACACACAACGAACATGCGAAATGACAGCTACTGCATTTGGAGAATTTTGGTTTGCAACGCTGCTGGCGGGTTCGTGGGTGTGCGAGTTCCGCCGTGCTGCCGGGCCGGGGTGAAACCGACCATTACATACCATTCAGCAGCGGCATCTGCGTTGCGATTAGAGGTGACCTTCGCCGAGCCGGGGCGAGCGAGTGTGGAGTCGCGCTGTTTTTGCGTCGTTTCCAAAACTTGCCGGTTCCTACGGCCGAGAGCAGCCGGAATGAAATGCTGCGAAAAGGGGGGGGGGGGGGGGGGGGAAGCGAAGAAGAATTATGGTGTTGGCCAAATGTTGGCAGATGTCTGTACGTGTGTGTGTGTGTGTGTGTGGAGTGGTGAAGGGGTACAGCGGAAGAAGAGTGAAGGAAAGGGTGTTGAAAACATAAACGCGCAGCATAAGAATACATACCATCGTGCCGGGTTCAGAATGAGGTGGAACTGAAAAATGGATACACAGTACATAAAACGAACAAAATAAAAACCTCTGGAAAGGGCACGGCATACTGTTGTATCTGTGTCGCATTTAGGTGCTTGTATTGTTTGTTTATTTCCTTTTTTTCAAGATTTTAAAGTCGTGAGATGTGAAGAGCTGGACAGAAGAAGAGGTGATTTGTAGGATGTTTAACACAAACTTTCTACAAGCACGTTAATTGTGTTCTTGAAACGTCAAAACACGTTGTCTTTGCTGTGCAACTCTTAGAAATGAAAAATCGTAAAAACTAAAATTTTAATTTGATTGTCAACAATTATTTTTAATTTGTTTGTCATCAACTCCACTCAAATCAAAATCATTATACTTCTTAGTACTTTTACCACCAAGCAATGGTAAAACTCTCTTAATGATTAGGTTGACTAATTCCGAATGATACTCCGTGTAAGTTTATGGGACTGGCTAATCTCAGACACTTCACATAAACAAATTAATACAATCATAGAAGACGAAATGCTCGAACAATTCATTCAAAAGCCATTGTGTTTATGTCTACTGTCTTTATGTGATTCGTATTGTACAGTCATAACCTCATTGATTTGTTCCAAGGACAACAGAAACTCTGGAGATTTTTTTTCTGGAACTCCAATTACCAATCCAATCCAAACAATTACTCCTAACTCCAGGCCAATTTCATCTGATGCTTCATCATAACATTGTTTAATGTACCTATCTACTCCTCAACAACTTCGCCACTAGTCTATCGGTGACTGATGCGGACTTCTATCCCATGGCTGTCTTTGTTATATGCACTAAAAACCGAAGACCATACCAAAGGCCATTCAATTTTTCAATTGTTGCTGCGTAGCTTTCATTGGAGTTGTTCATGCTTGGATTTCTCGATAGTTAGTGTGTCACTGCATGCAAAATCGATAAAATATATGAGTCCTTTTTAATTCAATGAGCTGATTTTTTTGAACAGCTGCTCCCGTTGTATAAGGCATTCAAGGAATTATTGGAAATGGATTAAAAAACAAGGTAATTTTGATTAAATTTATGTTTGTATGTAAGGCCAGACCTCCAAAATACTGGAAAACTTTATCCTTTTTAATACGACATCAGCTTAAAAGCTACTAATTTCTTAGTTTATATGCATGGTTTCTTTAACCTGCTGTCTACACAGTTAGAAATTTGGTATCAAACATGTCAAACTCTTGCCGAAATTATTGGATGAGTTCGATACATCAGTTTTTCATCCATTGGGAGTATGAGGTATGAGTTGAGGCCGTGTGTGGACACATGCCAAGACTTACAACATCGCATAGCATAAGACCTCGAATACAAACGAAGACCAAACGCTGATCAATGACAGTCTTCAAAAAGACTGGTCTTATGAAGGGTATATTGGAGCGATTTTCTTAGGTCCTCATTTTGATTCTCCTTCCTCAAGCCTTGTACACCTTTCCGGTTGGAAAAATTGAACCTCATTTCGCAGCCTCCTCAGAGTGAAGCACCCAAAACTATGATTACTGCGCGATCACTCGCTCAGTCTGCTCCATGGGGCTTGGGGCGCCAGTTTCGCGCGACTGGTCGACAATTATCTCCAGCTGGAACGCTCAGCGCCGGCTCAGGCTTCCACGCCAAAGCAACTCGAATGGAATGGGCAAAACCGTTTTGCGTGATGTTTCCGGGAATCCGATTTAACGGGGTGTGCTGCCGTGCAATTACTTTGTGTTACTTTGCAACAATTTCTAGGAAAATTTGGTCGGCACGACTGCCACTACTACCACTGCTACCCTCAATGTCTGGCAAGGCAGGGGGGACGGCCTCATCACCTGAAGATGCGGATCATGAGCATCCCAATTAAAATAATTCCTCGAAAAATAAAGGTACACTAGCGACTGATTGCGCTACCAGATGATGTGAAACCGGGGAGGAGCAATGAGAAGCAAGAAACAAACAAGTAGCACCACATGCAGCATCGATAGAACAAGTGAAGGGAAGCGACAGCAAAACGACAGACAACATCTCTGCCAAAAACCATGATGAGCTTCGAAAGCATAACAAACTACCAATTACATTCGTGTGTGTGTGGGCAAATGAGCAGGAAACCTCAGGAGTCAAACGTGCGGGAAGCACGACTGATGGGGCTATGTTGCTGTGTGCACTAGTCAACACCACCCAACTAGGCACATCATCAAGTGACGAATATTGCTTGTGCAGATGGAAATAAAATGTTGTAAAATCAAATGCAAATTATAGCGCTCGTGGCTTTTGAAGGAGGCATTGAATGGTGGGACGGGATGAATGATTTCCCGATTCTAGATGTACGCTGTTTGTTTTCATATTTTGGTGAAAAGGGGAGGGATGATTCGTGAAGGCCAACATTTTCGACTCACTAAGTAGCACTCGTACAGGCGGCCACCGGAGAAGCAACAGAAGATGAGTAATTAATCATGTATCTTAGTTTTCGAAGGTAATTAGCTTAATAAAAAGCTATCTTGCAAAGGAATTTAGAAATTAATTAATATTTAGAGTTATAAGTCGGAAGCTCGTCTTAATGGATGTCCTAAATAATCACAACGCTAGTAAATATATTTTAGGGATTTTCTGCACGTTTTTACTATGATAAACATGCATTATTTGAAACAAGAATGTCATAACGATCAATTTAGTAAAATAACATAAACTAAATTTTGATCGATAGCAACACAAAACATAAATATGTTGAATTGTTTAGAGAAAACCAAATTTCGAGATAAGATTTTAAAGATTTGATTCTTATACAATGAAATCTTAGAAAAATCACTGATGCTGTGAGGTTCTTGTGAAAATACTCACAAAAAGGTATTAACAGAAAAAGAGTAATTAATGGTTGTTAGTCTATGATGAATATACTCAAAACATGTTCCTTCCTAAGTTTTTTAGTGCTCAGTTACAAACTAACAAATTAATTTATTGCGTGTGGTTTGTCAATTGACGAAAATCATTGTCAAATTCTGTTTTTGATATTCTTTTTTTCTTTGTAAACTACCTCAAGGGATGATTAATGTCTCAGGGCAGTCCACGGTTTGGTATAATTCTAATGAGTGATTGGAAAAAGAAAGCGAAAGCAGAACGAAAGTAAGAATTCACGAGATATAAAAAAATAGAGAGAAAAGAGAGAGAGAGAGAGAGAGAGAGAGAGAGAGAAAGCGAAGAAAAAATGTGGTACGACGCAATTTAGACTTTCTTGCTGAAGTTGAAAAAGACAGACAGGAATAGGAAAAGGAATTAATTTCCCCTCGTACATGTACATACATTCTTCAGTATTCTAACTTAGCAGGAAACAACTAGCGAAGAAGTAGAAAGCAAAATGAGCATACAAACACACACACACAAAACACATGATTTCAACACCCGCCCGGGTTCTCACATGCGTTCCCCTCGTCCGGTTATATGATGTGTCCGATTGACTTACATTTACCACCCGAAAAGGGGGTGAGACGGGACGAATAATCACGTTCTTTCTTACCCCACGTTCTTTTTCTTCACATTCGCGTTCTTCGTTCCAGCCAGTGGTGGAGGGAGTGGTGCATTCTTAGGTAATTTCCCCCAGCAGCTATCATCCCTCATCGACGCAGGGGCTGGTCAGAAATTATACAACTCCACAACTCGAGAACGAGATAGAAAGTGAAGCAAACAACATAAGAATAATAAACAGAAAGAAAGAACAAAAAAAAACAGCGAAGTTCGCCTGCTAAGATGAGCAAAAGAACGCACCTCACCGAGACGGAGAGAGAGAGCGAAAGAGAGCGAGAGAGAAGGAGAAAACCTGCCGAAAACGCCAAAACTTACGTGCGGATGGTTTAAAAATATATTCCACCACCACAAAGAACAAGAGAAGCAAAACAAAACAAGCGAGAGAGAAAAAAAAGTTCAACCCCTTCCTCCAAATCAACCCCTCGGGCACGCGAAGCAAGGGGTTAGAAGGGAAGGGAGAGGAGTCCGTCAAAAACCGGTTTCCCTATGTCGTAATGTTGCTGCCCCGTTCCTTTCCCAGCTGTTTTTTCTCATGCACTGCACCCACCGCCGCCGCTGCTCTGTTTGCGACCGTTTCCCTTTCCTCCCTACCATCTTCTCTTCTCTTGGCTCGCCCCTTCTCTTTTACCTGTTCTGCGTTCATCACTTCTTCACTCTCACCTTCCTACGCGTCGACACGCTTTTGGCAGGCGATGTGGTTTTTTTTTGTTATCTTCGTTGCTGTTTGTGTGTATTTTCTGTATGTTTTTGGATCGCGCACTTTCAAGGTCAACTTTTGGAGTTTGATTTTTTGTTGTTGTTTCTCTTCGTTTTTCCACTTCCATGCTTCACCGAACCACCAACTCGTTGACTCGTTTTAATTATGTACCATCGGTGTGCGTGTGTTTTTTTCTTCTCTCTCTCTCTCTCTTCTGCTTCTCTTCCCTGTTCTCTGTTCTATGTTCTGAAACGTTGTTATTGTTACCTTCCTCGTGTTGGTGGGACGGATGTGGCTTTTTTGTTTTGTTTCGTTGTTATTCGTTTTCGCTTTTCATTTTATTGCTACTTTCGTGTTGTTTTGCCGTTAGTTTTGCTTGCCTAACTCTTTTCGGCTGTTTTTTTTTTTGCTTTTGTTTTGTTTTTCTTTCTGTGCTACTCTCGTTTCACTCACGCTCATCATGCGTTAACGTGCTTCTTTCGGATCGCTGCTTGCTCTGAATGTTTTTTTTTTCAAGTTGTTTGCGATTTCTTGAGTTTTAGTGCTCTTATTACATTTTGTTTTTGCGTTTTCTCGTAGCTGAACAATAATTTTCTTAAATGTCTTTGGTTCTACCCCATACGATTGCTGGATTCGAAATTATTCTTTAGCAGGGAAGAAGCATTGGTTTTGATGCTCCCAGCATGGAAGTGGCGAATAATGATGATGATTTAATTCTTGTGGGACCCCAATTTTTTGGCCAAACCTATAGTCTAAACTCGGAAAAGTACAGAAACACAGAAAAAAAGGTCGTAGAAGGTAAGCAAATTAATAGGCAATTGAAAGTTTACGCTTACAAAAATGGTAAATGCAAGGCAGAAAGAATCAATATTTAGTCAGCTTTGGAACGAAGGACACAACAAACACATATTTGAAGCTAAAATTTGCACCATTCTGTTAGAAGCCAATCTATCCCGAAGATATAAAAGCAAAAACGAAATGATGTGGCCCCAAAATTCCTTCGCAAAAAGAGTTTGCTGTTTTATTGCTTCCGTACCTGCTGGGATGCTTTGCCCTTCAGGGAAGCGTAATTATTGGACGAGTTAATAACAACTGCTGCAATCCTATCCTGCTTCCAAATATGCTAATCGTTTAAGCCTCCGTTTTCAAGGACAGTCATAAGCACAAACGCCTAATGTAGTCTGCACACGCACAACGTGAAAGCGGCGAAGAAACGGTAGGGAAGAATAATAGCCAGCCAGGGAAGGCAAATATTTGAGCAGAAACGAAAGTGTAACGTATAATTTGGCTAATGAGCTGAGCTGGCTCAACACTGCGTGTGCTGGGGAATCAACTATGATTCTAAATTACATTATCTGTATCTGTTTTAAATATGCTTCAGAATTGGATTATAAATGGTGCACAATGGTGGGTTTTTCCGTATTTTACATATTTATATATTGTTTTTTTCTTGTTTTCCTTTCCATCCAAATACTATTCAGTTTCTTTCCTTTCTCTTTTCAGCTTTATGTACCAACTTCTATGTTTTCATTCTTTTCCACTGAACACTTTTTACTTTCGCATTACGCTCACACACGCTGTTTGCCAATTCCGATGGCTGGCCATCTTCGTGCTGGCCGCTAATTTCATTTTGCGTTGTGCGCTTTGTTGTTTATTTCGGTTTTCACGATGGAGTGTTTTCTCTTTTTCGTTTTTATCGTCTTTCTTGCGTTTCTTGCCATCTTGCCACAGCCTGCCAGCTTTGGGCCTGAAGTATTTCCGAGACATAATTCATCCACTTCCACTCTCTTACCTACTGCGAGTAGAGGGGTACGCTCCATACCTACCTTCTCGAGTGTTTGTGTGTGTGTGTGTTGTGGCGAAGAAACCCCCCAAAATGAAGCGAACTTCCTTTCGCTGGTTCCATTTCGGCTATATTCTGACACCTTTCTTTGTTTTTGGCCACCAGCAGTAGGCTTTTGGCGTCACTCTTCTGCACGCACGGTTCGGTATGTAATTATCGTATTATATAATGGTTTGGAAGAATTATTTTGTGATTTCCAGCACCAGATAAACTTTTGCGGTGTTGGTTCTTGTTTCTATTTCTCCCTTTTTCTCCCTTTTTTTGGAGTATTGTGTGCTACAATTCTGTTTCAGTGGCTTGTTTAATTTTTCTGTAGAAACTATTCGTTTCATCTTAGTTTTCAATAACTTGACGACTGTACGTTGCGTACTGTTTGTTTTACACAGATTTATTGAATTATGTTTGTTGTTGTTGTACTTTGTATGTGTTAGCATTTTTTTGCATTTTTTTTGTATTTTTATCTTAAATATTAAATTTCTTTTATCCTGTTTCATTTTACATTGTTTTTCTATGTATTCTAGCAGTTTTTTTTTAATTTTTTGAGCATTTTGATTATTTATCTTTAAGTCAATCTCTTCTGTTATTGTGTTTTATTTAACTTTTTTTATATATGTTTTTTTTCGTTTTTCCAATATTTATTTTGTAATATTTATGATTATTAACTCATTGGATAATACATTTTATTATTATTGTTATTTTTATTATTTTTATTACTATGTATATTATTATTTTTATTATTATTGTTATTATTATTATTATTATTATTATTATTATTATTATTATTATTATTTTTATTTTTATTATTATTATTATTATTATTATTATTATTATTATTATTATTTTTATTATTATTATTATTATTATTATTATAATTAAATTTATTATTATTATTACTATTATTTCTTTTATTTTTATTTTTTATTATTATTATTATTTTTATTAATATTATTATTTTTATTATTATTATTATTAATATTATTATTATTATTATTATTATTATTATTATTATTATTATTATTATTATTTTTATTATTATTATTGTTAATATTATTATTATTATTATTATTATTATTATTATTATTGTTATTATTATTATTATTATTTTTATTATTATTATTGTTAATATTATTATTATTATTATTATTATTATTATTATTATTATTATTATTATTGTTATTATTATTATTATTATTTTTATTATTATTATTATTATTATTATTATTATTATTATTATTATTATTATTATCATTATTATTATTATTATTATTATTATTATTATTATTACTATTATTATTATTATTATTATTATTATTATTATTATTATTATTATTATTATTATTATTATTATTATTATTATTATTATTATTATTATTATTATTATTATTATTATTATTATTATTATTATTATTATTATTATTATTATTATTATTATTATTATTATTATTATTATTATTATTATTATTATTATTATTATTATTATTATTATTATTATTTTTATTATTATTATTAATATTATTAATTTATTTATTTAACCAAATCATCTAACCATGCTGGCCGTCATAACTTGATACTAGTTTCCTAAGTAATACAAACACTCAACTCATGAACAAATCAATATAAGCTGAGCAATAAATCAATAAAAATCAATAAAAATAAATTAATAAAAAAAATAAGAAGAGTTTCACTCATCAGTATACGCTTCGCAAAGTTTGTTTTAGTACATTTACGCTTACGCTAGGGTCGACAACACTTTTAACAAAGCTATACGAGTTGATCATTTTCAAAAGTGAATCATTGGTACCAAATACCGTAGATGTAAATAAAATGCTGGTAGAGAATTATTTATTACATTATTTTATATTGCCCTCAGAGAGTTCTTTAACTTTTTTCTGATTAGTTTCATTTTTAAGAACATGTTTTTTGTGTAGAAAAATAGTGAGTTTCATCAAGGGTGGGAATATTTTGTTTAGTATCGCTCCAAAAAGCGTTTTACTTCACTTCCCCATTCCGTGCTGCGTATGTGTGTTCAACATTCAGCTGACCTTCAAATTCTTCCGCTGGAGCTTGTTTGTGTGTGTGTTTCGCTTGTACTTATTTTTCTTCGATCATCATCTACTTTCCGTTTTCGTTTTGGGGTTTTTATTTCTTCGATTCTTTGCTGGCCGGTGCGCACTATTAACTTCGTTTTACTTGCTCACAGCTTACTTGTGGTGTGGTGTTTGCGTTCTTGTTCTTGATTCCTCCCCTGAACCGTGCATGCGCGTAATCAAGCTAGTTGGTCATTTTCTACCATTGCTACACACTTGAATCTGCCTCATTTGCGTTTGTTTTCCTTTTCCTCTTTACAATCTCAATTGTGCGTTTTTTTTTTGTTATTGCTGTACTCATATCATCTGTTTTCGGAAGTTCGTTTTCTCTTCCCATTCTGTGTGCGCTGTGGGTTCTCTCTGCTTTTTCATTCTTAAGTGCCCGCCCCGCGTTTCCCGCGGCCGTGCAGGAAAGGAAGCCAACCATCCGGAAGTGGCAAGTCAGCTGTTTGTATCGCTCGTCTGTAAATTACAGTGCCGAGGCGCAGGCACAGGCAGGTTCTGTGGCAGGCTGTTAGTTCCGGCATACCGGGGCATAGCAAAATAATCGAACCGACGAATCTCTCGCTGCGCCTGGAGTGGCTGGAGCAGGAGGAAAAAAAATACTCATCGGTATGCTGATCGAGTTCCGCATCTTTCTTTTTTTCGTTTCTTTTCCCTCATCTTACCTCTCTCTTTTCACGCATTGCGTCATCCGCGACGATCGGCCGCACATTCCGAAAAGGGCCGCACGGAACAGCTTTTGCGTGACGGCACACGGAAATTGGGTCTTTTAGCAAAAGGATGAACGCAAGGTGTTTGGGGATTTTTTTTTTGGTGCGAGTTGTTTTTGGTATGTGTGTGTGAGAGAGCAAATTTTGGTTCCGTTTTTTTGGTACGTATTTATCATGCTAATTTTACGTCCTGCTGATCGTCAATGCACCGGAAGTCACAAGAGCAGGCCTTCAACGGAGAGTTTGCATTCTTTTAAGGCTTCTTTATGCACATTTGTAGTTGGTGTTCGTAAAAGCGAGCAAAGACAGAAACATATGCTTCCTTGTCAAGCGGTAGGGCATCGGAAAGGCAATAAAAAGCATACGCTTCCTCTTACATTGACCACTTCAGCTCATTGCTGGAATTGCGTGGTTTTGGAGAAGAAATGGAGTTGGTTCTTTTGGTCAAAAGCTCCATTCTTGTTGTGCCTGCAATTGTGATCGAACAGGTGAAGTAATCTCCTACTTGAATACTATTGAATGCTATTAACGATCATCATAGATTAAATAATAGATCTCGGTTTTCAGTATTCCAGTATCTTCTATTTTATTGGAATATAGTACTAAAACAATGGATAACACTGTGTATTTTTGCTCCTAAGCTATATTTACATTACGGTGCTATATTTCAGGAAATACGGTGAGAAGCAAATCACATGTTGAAACAATTTCAGACGAAAATACACAAACCAAAATGCACGGGCAAGCAAAAACACCCAACTCGGCCACCAACTAAATGTACTGCTGTTCCGGGAAGGTAGAGATACCCCTCCTCGGTTTCCGGAGAATCGACCAGACAAACCGAACCAGAGCCCACGCTACCGAACAAAGGGCCCCCGAACTGGTGGAATCCGTATCGAAAGGTGCAAGTTTTCCACTTTTCCCCGCAACGCACGGGCGGGCATGGCGGGCAAGCCATTTGTTTTGCTTTTCGTTAAACCTCTACGCCGAATCCGGCACAACATCTGCCCAGAATCGGTATCGGTGCGGTTTTCCGCTTACCCGTGTTACCCCCCCCCGGAAAGAATAGATACGTTTTTGATAAAATTTAATTAAAATTTCATCTTCCAGGATGCTCGCTGGTGTTTTGTGAGAGGCAGGTGGTAAAGGGCTGGTTATTGCACTGGCGGGAAGGATGAAAGCATCCCCTGGTACGATAGGGTCTTTATGGTTAGAAGGTTGGTGGAGTGGATAGGATAGGTGTTTTTGGTCTGTATTGGAGAAGGATTCGTGAGGTGAATTCTACATTGCCAATGATCAGGATTGTCAAACAAATGGGTCATTATGGTGGAAGCAAAGGCAGGTGGAAAATGTTGGATCAACAGTTTGATTCTGTGTTGATGAATATATCAACTGATCTTGAAGATCGAAACAATATAATTCTTTCGGGGCCTGATTACTGTTCCGATTAGAATACTGCCCGCGAAATTATGTCAATTTACTGGTATGGATTCTGGCCTTTTCCTAGAAAACTGTGGAGAGTTACAGTCAAGAGTCTGAATAGGGTCAATGGTCTTGTTTCTGCTTTGGCTTTTTCCTAATTACTATTTCTTGCTGACCCCAGAAAGCGTTGTGACTCTTATTAGACACTTTCTTGACTCTTTAATTTGGGAAGTGAACTCTATGCGATGGGAATTGGATTCAAGGGTACCCTTATAGCACAAATCCAAATCCAAATTACTAATGTGACTATTCAAAATGGGTGCTCTACAGTCTAACTACAATCATATTAATGTCCCACAAGAAAGAGTCAAGAAAGTGCCCCACAACTATGAGAACCCTTGAAAACCATTGTATTGATTAATGCAGGTCTTAGTTACTGTGTATGCTGCTCTTAAGACGCTCTTAAGACTCTCTTTATTTGAGTTATTGTTTTTCTCAGTTGCAGCTTAATAAATAGCTTTTTTTAATTTGTCGGAAAAACGGTCAAATTGGCCGTATCACAAACAAATAGGTTTGTTGAGTAAGAATTCATTTGCTCAAATTGGTCATTTGAAATCTACACTGTCTACATTTAACGGACCAATATCATGAGTTTGACACTCCTGATTCGACACATCTCTCTGCAGGGGAAATTTCCTCGAAAACCCCCACTGGAAAATAGTACCCTTCGGTTCGGATAGTTTCAGCACATTCCCTTACTACACACGCTCTGGTGGTGGAGTAACCCGTATTGAAATTGGATAATAATTTCACTTTCCACCAACGGAAATCAGCGGTAGCGGATGTAACCAGAACCATTCAGTTTTTGGGGTTTTTCGCAGTATTTACCCGGAAAAACAAGAAGCCGCAGCGATATAATGAGCAGCAGCTCCACAGCAGTAACTGTGCAAAAGCACTCGCAGCCGAAACCCATCCCCAAAAGTGCCGATCATCATCATCGTCATCATCAGCATGGAGCGTGGCAATTGCCAACAGGGAAATTATCTCTTTCGGTGGGTGCACAACGAAACCGCATACACAGTGCACCGCGCACCGATGAATAGTACACCGTCAATCGTAATGAGGAGATTGTAAAAGCTCTCCCAACCCAACCGACCGACCGAGCGAAGGGCATCACTTTGAAGTGGTTAGATAAATGTAGCTGCTCCCGTTTTGCGTTTTCCACAGTGTCCTCTCCTTTTATGCAAGCACCACTTGGTTGCTAGCTTCGAAACACACACACACATATACACACGTGATACCATTTGGCTCTTCCGCTGTGCGCACACAAACGCAAACAAACATATCATCGATAATAAGGGATTACACCAACGGGAGGCGCCACTTGCTTGGGGAGGGGCAGGGAGCCGATCTCAAACATTGAAACACAGGACAGAACAAAGCAAACGATGCAGCTTGGGATGGCGGTGGGCGAGAACAGCAAACAGCAGACAACAGCAGGGCACCAACAAGGGCACGCAAGCTGGTGCTTGCATAAATTCTGCACTTTATGCGCTTTGTGCTGTGCAGAGCAAATCTTTTAAGCCCACTCAAACGTAATGAACAACGGCATTAGATAGGGCAGAGCGAACCAAAGGGGCTTTCCTCCATTACACACAAGTTAGCACACACTGTAAAGCGTGTATGCTGGTTCCGATGGGGTCGGTCCTTACGTCCCGAACGTGTGCAACGATGGGAGCTTCTTGGACGACAGTGCTTTTCTATTTTGTGTTTGGTGTGCCGTGTGTGATATTGTTGTGATACTTTACTTCTTTTTTGCCATCCTTTAGTATATCCCCTTCCCAATAGTGTCATGTGGTGGTTGATGTTGTTTATGTAAGGCATGCCTATCCGGTCGCATTAGGCATGCACACGGTAGCGTCGTTTCGATGCAAGTGAAATCTACTCTACAAGCCGTTTGGGAGGGAGCTGTAAGCTTATGTGCAGACAACAATCGCCATAGTAACCGCAAGACAACACTACACGCAACGTCTTCGAATGCATACAAGGCAAGGATTGTTGCTGATGGTGGACAAGGGTAAAATCAATTTAGTTGCAATAGCAAGAAAGGAGTTGCTTTTATCCCTCCGACCAAACTGTAGTACGACACGTTCCATGGAAACCGTTCGATGTAGTTGACTTGTTGTACGATAAAAAAAATCTTTCAAATTGAGGTTTATCTAGTTAAACACTTTACCTATAACCTATTCTAATAGTTATTTTGAACACTTTCCTATTTTGTGTTTGAAGCTCGCTTTTCTTTATATTATAGTGCAGAGCAAAACAAGATGCATGAAGTTTTTTTATCATTTCTTTCATTAGGATAGACATTCTAATTTCTTTCGTACATTTCCAATATCACATCGTAAATAAATGCTTTTAAATATTCTTAATTGATGTTTTTTATGTCTCTTTTTTACATCTCTTCTCTTTTTTTACTCGTTCTCTCTCTCTATGTATCTATATGGTTTATCATATTTTCTCTCTCTCTCTCTCTTCTACTTTTCTCTTGCTTATTGCTTTCTCGTTCTCTCTTTGCTAAGTTTTTCTATTTGTTCTCGTATTTCTGTACTTCTGTTATCGTGTTTCTGTAAAGTAATTTTTTCTTGTTTTCTTCTCTTGAGTTAGTATTGTTGTTATATTGCTATTCTTTATTGTATCACTAATACAATGCAAAGTCGTTTAGTTGTCAAAAGTACTATAAATTGTTGTACAGATTTTTTCAGTTATATTTAAAAAAAATAGTATTAATAGTAGGAAATAGAAACATATTGTTATACAATTATATTAAATTTGAACAACTTTTGGGTCAGTAATATAAAGAACATCAATACACAATTATTTTTGCTCAAAGAGTAGTTTGTTTTACTTCGCCACTTTGTGACGATTTCTCTCCTTTGCCATTTAGTTATGAATTTTCGTAATTTATTATTTTTCATAAATTTGAGTGATTTTGGTATGGAAATTTGGAATGGCAAATATAGAAGTATTGAAATCTCGATGGCATTTTGTTTCATTTAAATTCAATTGAGTTATTTTTATTTGCAACTAAATTATAGCTTGCATATCTCATTCTACTGCATTCTACTTAAGAGAGCAATAAAAAAAAAAAAATTAAATAAAAGGACATCTCCAAGGAAGAAGATGAATTTAAACAGCGATCCTTTTATGTCCTCTTGCCATCAAATCATGAAAGCTACCATCTTTATACAACTAACAAATTACAAGTGAAGCAGCACACGGTAAGTAGTTACGGTTGCCCTGCTTTATTCACGAATGCTGTAAATAGAAACACGCCCGTTCTATGGCTTTACGTTGGTCAAAGTGGCCAGCGCAGCAGGTGCTGGGAAGGAGACAAATTTTCAGTTTATTATATTTATTCATCGAAACCCGCACCAACCTCCCATCCACACACCGATCCGAGACATCAACGTACCGTGCTGGGTGGCAACTGTGACTCTAGCCCAGCGTGCATCCGACCTAAAAATGGAGCCTCCATCTATAACACGCCGGGTGCAGCGCCGTCCGGACGAGCTGGACGTCCAATCCAATCAGGACAGGAGACCGGTAGACAGAAATAATCAAAACCACTGACACTGGGTGTTCACCACCGGTACCGGGCAAACATATCGCCTCCCTTGTGCCCGGTTTGCCGAGCAAAGGGAGACATGTTTTGCAAACGTTATTATTTTCCTATCATTCAAATGAGGTGCATTGCTCGGTCGGACAGACCCCCGGAGGAGCAGCAGCCGGGGAGGTCAGAAGCTGGTTGGAAACAATTTTCAACATAACAATTTTCCTCTCGACAAGTCCGGACGGTTTAGCAGTGCAGCTTGTTATTTTCACTGCATGTCCACCTTTTAATGGACTCACCGGGGCATCGATTCGCTTGGCATATCTTATGGCATAAATAGCCTTTCGCCTTTGTACAGGGGCCGTCCGAAAAAGGGACTACTGTCCAGCATGGGTGGGTGGGATTCGAAGAAGTTTTGTGATCCCCATCTCTGTCCCCCAGTCTTCAATCTTCAATCTTCTCCAGCCAAGCTTTCCTACAGCTAGAAACAATTCATCTGTAGATGATGGAAAGAAATTGGAAAATGTCCACCGGTCCCAGGGAAGAACCGCCATCATCGGCAGCTGGGACTTGAGAAGGACGACGGACAAAGACGCCCCTGTCGCCTGATGAGTTCACAAGAAATCCGACCCGGGTAGACCGGAGATTTCCGAAGTTCCGAAACCCACTCGACAGGAAATGGAATCTTTATCAAACAGCACTCGGGAGAAGCTTTGAATGCAGGTGAAGTTTGAAGTCTGCTTTCTGATGCCAACCCATTCCTATTGTCCACACTTTGCACTTTCCTTCGCTTTCCCGTGCACAGTGAAAATGTGAATAGAAATGGTCAGCCGAGATACAGCGCCGAGAACCGTACAGCACCCACCCCAGCCCCCGAAGCCCTATTAATCAAATAAACTTCAAGCAAATGGTTCGGAAATGAATGGTTTCGCTGTGATGTCCGATGTGGCGATATTGATTAGAATACTGACACGGCCGCATGCACAGCCGGGGACACACATACACACACACAGCCACACAAAGGCGGATCGTTTCTGCTGACACAGGACAAGCCTGTGCCCGGCCAAGCCTGGGGAAATGGTTATTGCTTATTGCTGAACCAAGCCGTACGATTCCGTTTCATTTAACATTAAAGACGTCTTTTGTGGTTGTTTGGTCTACCGGAGGCTTGGGGGAAGAGGAAAGAGGGCAGAGGGAATGAAAGGACGCTTTGATTCCAATTGATGGGGCACATATACACGCGTGCAGTTTACAATGTACAGCGGAGGCAGAGGGCCACAGAAAAGGCATATAATTTCCTATCCGGCACTGATGTTTATGGTGCTGATTTTGTGTCCATCAAAGATTTACAGTAATTGGGGATGTGTTTGATTTTATGTCCAGCAACTGGCAACGCGTGTGGCGGTTTGCTTTCATGGACCATTGACCGGCGGCATTTGAAATCCGGTCCGTTGTGTGTTGGGCGAAGGTGACCATTACTGTTCGTTTGTTAGTAGTATTGCTTTTAAGTATATTTTTTGTATAACTTTCATCTATACATTGAGATTGGAGGTAGAGGATGACATGGTGGATTAGAAAGAACCCAGAAAACCTTGAAATTCATTTCTCCGTACAAGTTGTACAGAGGAAACCATATCAATAGCTACAAGATAAAGGTTCAGGTTAGTTCAGTGCACTACAGGCGGTTCCTGAGGCATCCGCATACAGGTGGCCACCGAGATACGATTGTATTTGGGACCGAACAAATGTCCCAAAGCAAGGCGTAAGTCGAAAAAGTCGTATGTCTAATATCTATGAATATTAAATTTATAACCGAAATTGAAGAGTGGGAATTTATGATATCGTGTATTTTATTTCAAATAATGTTCGATAATGTAATAATTATATTTTAAAAGCCGTACACAATATAGACATTCAAGATAGGGTAGTTGTGGAATCTTTGGAAATATGTGTATAACGATTATCAGCCTAGAAATTCAAAAACATACATCAATTTCTTGTCAATGACAACTTTTAACTGTCAAAATCAAAATCGTCGTATCTGCGAATTGTCGTAAATCGAAGGGGTCGTAACTCGGGGGACGCCTGTACTTCGAATGTTCGAATTTGACTGCACTCTTAACTCTTTCCATAATTGTTTTCTTTTTTTCTAATTTCTCTAATTCGTCTTATTACTTTTCTTTTAGTCTATTTTTTCTCAAAGTTAATGTTAGTCTCTTTGT
The DNA here is from genome assembly GCF_943734735.2 of Anopheles gambiae. Lineage (NCBI taxonomy): Eukaryota > Metazoa > Arthropoda > Insecta > Diptera > Culicidae > Anopheles > Anopheles gambiae. The sequence continues at coordinate 85,939,154 of NC_064602.1, forward strand.
ACTCTAGTTGTGTTTTTATTCTTTTTTTTTTGCTAAGCCAAGCTCAATTAAGTTTAGATCATGAATGATTTTGTTTGTTTGTTTGTTTGTTACTGATTAGTTTTAAGTCTTCGTTATTTAGCCTTGATGGCAGATATTGAATTTAATAAATGAAATCAAATCAAATCAAATGCTCCTTGTATTTACACCACAGTGTTTCGTTTCGGTGCAGCCCAGGTGGTCTTATAGCAGCAGCGCAAGGTCCTGTAAAGGCTGGACGTGATAAAAATTTCTATTGCAATGTGTTCACCCGTAGTAAGAGCTGGTTATGCGGGTATTTGAATTGCGTTACAGTCTCAATTTACAAGTCATTGCAACAAGAAAACCGAGACTAGCAGGGATACAAATGAGTGGAGAATAGTTAACCCAAACTTTCACATTATTTTTAGAAATGTAGCGGAATAGTTGCAGATCCTTTCAGTTTAATATCAAGTTACGTATTCGAGAGTAAACCACCAGTAAATTCTGCACACATTTTCATTGATTTTGCATACTTATTCTACAAAATTTGTCGTCCTGGAATTTAGATTACTGCAATACTACAGTACAATATGTAGTTTCTTCAGGTTCGCCATGCACAGAAAGGCATTTAGGAACCTTATTTCTCCAAATTCTGAAGAAGCCATCAATTCCAAACTGTCGGCAAGGTTACACTTAATAACCGTTTGCAAAGCAAGGGCATTAGATTTTTGCTCCAAGATAGTCAACCAACTGGAAAGCACACTCAGACACACAGCAAAATTGCCCTAAAATAAGTAACGTACGACACATTGAAATGCGTCACTGATTGCACGATAACGCACGTGGTTCGCACGGGTTCTGTACAGTTTTTTTCTCGCTGTTAACGGCTGCACGAACCATCAAAGCGAGGCGACTTTTTAATGTCACTTCTGTTTCCTGTATTCCCACTTCCTCCCAAGCACGAACGGGCGAAGAAAGTTGTGCAAACGTACATTATCATCTATCAGACGACCTTTTTTTTATTATGAGTTGGAGGTAGGAAAAACACACACACATACACACAGTCACAATTTGCTGACATTTTTGTACCGGTTGTTCGTTTCTTCACGTGCAACTTTTGGAATGGAAATGGAGAAAAAGTGAGAAAAACCCCAAGAAATATCATAAATGGTACGCAAATATTTAAATATCGTTATGCGCACGCGATTGCTTCATCGTGAAAAGGGGTCTTTGGTGAGTGTGTGTGTGTGTGTTTTTTTTAAAGAATAAATAAGGATGAATAGGGTGCAGAAAAGAAAAAAGAACGTTATGGAGAAAAAGTCATTAGCCCAACAAAATCAACCCAAACCAGCGTGACTGTAGGGAAGTGACTGCGACTGTAAACCTGTAAACGCTTTCACTTTTCAAAGCGTTCTTGTGCAGATACTTGTTTTTATTTTAAAAAAAAGTACACAAGTTAAGAGTGAGTATGGCTCATATCTTTTGAGATAAAAAAAGAAATAGGTGCACGAGGTAGCCTTTAAAAATAAGCGTACATGGAGTACATTGATCACCTGGGTTTAAAGTAATTTAAAAAAAAAAACTTTTAAAGAATGAATTAAATGTTGATCTCAAATTGTTTAACAATGGTCATCGTGTAATTCTGGGTCTATTTTACGTTAGAAAATAATGATCGATCATTCCATGCTGAGGATTTTGGGATGATACAGCTAAATAGACCAGGCTATCCAAACTATCAGTAAACGCTCCTTCTAGACGCTAGTACTTGCTTCTTGCTTGGAAAAGAGTAAAGGAATAAAAATCAATTTTACACTAAAGAATAAGTCTAACGCAAAAGTAATCTTTAAATAGTTGATCAATTGATTGCACACCGAGCAAGAAGAAAAAAGCGAAGGCTTCCTGTGCCATATCAAGCAAATGTTTCTATTTCAAGATCTATTCCTCCAGGTCCAAGATCGTTTTTTTACCTTTCATTTTGTCATTTCACTACAGTTGATACAACATTGTTTCTGGAAGCTCCAAAAATGTCATCTTTTAAAATTAAAAATTGTGTTTTTGTGATAAGTTTAACTTTTTGTACAAAAATAGGGAGAATACTTTTGATGAAAACCATCATATTTTAGCAGTTTTCAACCTTTTGTCCGAGGCATTATCAAGCGTGGTCCACGAAAGAATTTTTATTTTTATTTTTATAGAGAAGAACTCCCAAAAGTCATGCCTAGAATAAGAGCTAACTATGTTTGATGAAGAAGCTTTGAACAAAGTCTACAAAGTATATGCAAATCTAAGTGATTCTTGGTTCTAAAAAGGTTAGAGAGCACTGGTCTTACAGACGCAAGTTGTCTGAAGTGGTCTCTAGAGTTTATTAGTACTTTTGATTTGAAAAATTCGATGGACAACTGGAGGCACTACTACATCCTGCACAGAAACATCAATAACTAGCAAATACACATGTTTCCATCGATTAAAAGCAATTATCCAAAGGATTGGTGTTCTATTCCAACGGAAGCCAACAGACAACGAACACCGTCTGTTTACTTATTCACTTAAAAACACTGAAATTGGCAGTTCTACCCAATTACTGCCTATTTACTTAGGCCTATCTAAGTACAGAGTTCTAGAACTTCTCGAATTAAACTACAGTTTAAAAATGACCAATACATTGATATAGATCAATGTGTCGCGTATTTTTGTCGATCCAAATCCATCCAAAATTTAACTCAACAATCAATTCAATTAATCAATCAAATCAAACAGAAAAGTGTCAATGTTTGTTTAGCAATGTTAAGATCTTATTATTACTCTTTACATTATTGGGATATTCTCAAAGCTTATTCCAAATTACATCCTAATGCAGTGTCATCAAATGACCCATACACACTGTTACTAATGGTCCCTTTCTTCCCCATTGTTTAACAATCTTTCGCCCATTAGATGCCAGCATTTAAATTAGAAAACAGCAGGCAATATACAAAAAAAAACAACAACAACTTTGCCAACTATTCCAGCGACTAAAATAATGAGACATTTTATTGTCCTATAAAACCTCGCATTTGATCGCTCGGAAAAGGTGCAGCCGAGGTGGGACAGTTTTACCATCAGCAAAACCGTTTGCCCGCTCCGGTAGATTTGCCTCCGATGGATGGTTGAGAATTAATGATGGAATTAAAAATACGACGAGAGTAAGAGAGATGGAGCCGATTTTACGCGTCGATTCAGCACGGTTCTGTGGAGCTGTGATGCAAATGTGACTATTGGGACATTCGGCACGCGGTTGTACAAACTTTCCCTCCCTCTCTCTCTCGACTGCGTTTTGGTTGACTCACTGTGCAAGCAATTATTCCTGCACGTTCTTCCGACCAAAAACCGGGGCTCCGGACCATTATATGCTCGAGCCGGTATCGAGCCTCCGATTCCGAGGGAAGAGAATGTATCTTAACGACTTTCCTGGCCATCGCCGTGTTCGTTCACTTCATGGAACAGTTGCAATCCATGATAGTGGGGAGGAGGAAGAGGGGGCAACGCTCACATAAAATCTCTGGCCCACCAAACACCAGCAGTACGCCCGGTTCAGCCCGGTTGTGCACTCTGCTTGTGTAACGCAAACTGCTACTAGTCGGGGCGGGGGGCCCGTGCACTCTCTCCCATTACACCCGGACGATTCGTTTAATTAACTGATAACGAATATAGGAAATCGTTTACCACCAGCGGCAGGTCGAGATCACCATCCCGATCTTTCCCGGGCACTAAATGCGAAATAAAATCTTCCGGCAGTTCATTTACGGTACCGTTTCGCGTAACAGTCGCCCGGGTAGCGGGTGCCATACCATGGCCAGTTCGTTCAAGTGGTTCAAGCTTATTTTTTTCCTCTTCTTCATGCTAACCAGCACTCTCTTTCGCGTTGGTACGCGTTGGTTGGTCGGGTGGCAAGGGATTGCGGGGTTGCGCATGATCGCGATATGATGTTGCGAGTTTAATTTCCTTCGCTTGCTATTAATTGTTAATGTGTGCTGTTACGCAAAGTAGCAAAGCGAGTTCCATTTTCTAATAAAACCGACCCACTTGAAGGCAGGGGTTCGGGCGAAAGAATTGAGCGAGTTTTTGAATTTCTTTGAAGTCACGCTTACATTATTGCATGCTTGAAGGAGGGCTCAATTCATTTATGAACACGTCATAAATGCTGTTTGCTTTTTTCTGGTCAAGAGAATTTATTATTAGTGTAAATCAACCTGGAAATGGCGTGCGGGGTTTTAAATTTTATTTTTTTACAATTATTGGTTGAGGTTAAGAGATTTTTGTGTTTTTGTTTTAATATCCAAAGTATTTTTAGATGCTTATCGTTTTTGTTTTTTGAAATTACGATTTACTATTGTACTATTATTATTAAGCATTCTTTTATAATTTCTGAAGCATTCCATTTTTTTTGAAATCTATCTAACGCTAAGGGAATAGGTTCAAATTAAAAAGAAACATAGGAAATAGTCAATTGTTTGTAGGACTAATTATGGAAACGTGGAAAGCAATTATTGAATTCTGAGAAGAGTATAAAAAACTTCAACAAACAATTCAGGTATTTAATAAACACATTTATAAATGAGAATTGCATACTTTCAGGCGTTTTGGTTTTTGGTGCATACTTTCAGGCGGCTTTTTCAGTGGCAATGAAAGAGCGGCAAACGCTGCGCCCTTGTTTTAGATCGATTATTTTAATTGCATAAAATAAAATTGATATTAGTTGGAATCATCGAGTTCTGCTGTAAAAAATTGCTTCTTAAGATAGTTAAAAAAGAAAAATTCTTATTTTTACGCAAATATTACTTAAATATTACATAAATATTACTTACACAAATGATATTACTTTATTTTTCTATCTTTTATAATAAGCACACGTTTACTTGTATTACATGGTTTGCCAAGTCACTTTGCCAAGAATGTAAAAGGCAAATGAGGCCAATTGGCTCAATGTCTCTATAAAAAACACAACAAAACAAAACTTTCGAATGTAAACAACAATTATGTTTACGTAATTGCATCTTGCATAATTGCATAATTGCACCGCATCCCAGATGTTTTTCAACAGGAAATTTCATTTTTCACATGATTTTCAACACATCACAAATAACTGTCAAATTCAATCCAGAGAGAGAATTGTTGGAAATCATGCTGAAGAAAACAAAAATTATGATGATGGAAATGAAATATCAACAACAACGTTTACATTCGAAACTGACTCAGATAATCCTGTATTAACGAACGATGTTTTCTACGGATGTTGCCTTGTTTCATCAAAACGTTAGATTTCTTACATTTCTCTCGATTTAGAGGCAAACAGGAACATTGTTGTGCGGTACTATGGTTTACGCGTGTTTTACCTACACCAGAGACTGCCGCTTTTAATGCAATTAATGAGCAGATGTTAGACCATATCCCGGGTGAAGCGGGTTAAGTCAAACACAGTGAGTAAAAAAAAAAGAATCTTGAGAGATGAAATCACAGCACCATTGCAACACTCTAGTAGCAGCAGACCAGCAAACCCGCGTCATCGATACCAATAACACCGAACACCGGGCCCCCAATCGGCATAGCGCCGTCTAATCCCTCCGCTTCCGAGCAATGTGCAGTATTCCAGACCGGTCATTTAAAACGTAAGACCAGTCTTTAAAGTACACGCAGCATTAAAAATACACCCCAAAAAACAAACGATTGTGAGGCGCGGAGCACCCCATAATCCCATCCATTTTCGACCACCCAGGAGTTTGAGGAAATGTCTTGTTTTGATTGTAAAAAAAAACGAATGTGTTGTGTGAGCGCTTTTATGGACGCGAAGGAAATTTTTCCCCATTGCCCATTACAAATAAAACGAAATGAAGTACGGTTGGCGATGGGAGGATGCTGACGTTTGAAAAATAAAAGAGTTAACGATTATTCGTTTATTTTGTTACTCGTTTGTGATGGTGTTTTCCCTCTCCCTCTCTCACTCTTTTTATTTGCTCCTCCACTTTCTCCGTTCATCAAATATAAAGAGAATAAAAAAAACTTTATCATCACCACCATGGCACACCAGGAAGTTCGTTTTGAGGTGTGTTTTATTTTACAGAGCACATTTTACTGTTGCACTTTACAGGGTTCGAACCATTTCCGGGCATTTGAACGATACCACCGGTCCGTCGGTCCGGTCCTTTCTGCATGGCGTTTGCATTTGTTACCGGTGTTCAGGCAGCAAGATGAAGGAAAATCAAACACACCGAAAAAAAGGTTATAAATGGGCCCGGGAATGGGCATTTTAAACCCGAAAGACCAAAATCTGTGCCGCGAAACCGTATTGCGTACAAATGACGAGTGAACAGAGTTTGTTTTTATTTGCAGCACATTAAAAGGAAGCAGTAAATGGAGTTTCCGGAATGTTGTTGGGTTTGGGGAAAGAATTAAATGATAGCGAATGTGAAAACAAACTTGCTGTGTGTGCTTGGTTTGTATGGTTTGATGTAACATTTATGCAGTGTTTCTTATTATATTTCATTTTTTCACCTTAGTTTCTTTCTTTAACTTGTTTCTTTTTTCGTTTTTCTTTTCTCTTTATTTTCTGTTTTTTTTTTCATATTTGTTTTATTTCTTTCCTTTTCTCCGGGTATTAATTATTCTTTTGTTTCAATTATTGTCTTCTTTAATTTTTTGTGTTTTCATGTGTTTTTTGTAGAGCTTGTTCTGATTTTACCTAAAATCTTTTGGAAGTTTTGCATTAATTCTCACCACTGTTGCATATTTTTCCACTTAGTAATAGTAGCACTGAACGCATACTTCCATTTTTATTACCATCCTCTTCGCTGCCTCGATCGCTCTAATGGAACCACCAACCATCACCAGCCTCCAACAAGGAACCACCGTTTGACATTAGACGAGCGCGCTGCACATGACATGCGGTTGTAATGAATAGTAAATTAATATGCTATAATCATTTGCGCAGACGAAAAACCTTTATGGGCGTCACGTTAGCGCGACACTGGCACAAAACGGCATGCAGCACACAGATGGGTGTGCACCGCCGCAACTCTCGCACTTGTCGCTGATGTGTATGCGCATCCCGCAATGTGGCTGCAATTGCAAATGTCACCAAACTCATAAAGAAAGTGATATGTTTGCAACGGAGCGCGAACGAACGTAAACGCGCGCGCGCGCGCGCTCGCTCGCCATCCTTCTGCACCAAACCGTCGGAAGCTCATTTGACACGGTAATCTTTTTAATGCATTTTCCCAGTGCACAGGCAACGGTAGTGGCCCACTCCACTCCTCCCACTGCCATAAGCGTCCACGAGGATGTTTTCAGGTGTAGCACACCAGCACACCAGGACTGTCTTCTTGCCACGGGGGTCGGTGTGTGAGATTTCTAATATTAAAACCGAACGGTGACAGTCAGTCTATGAATATCAGCGGATGATGGAGGGAAATTTCTTCGCGCTTCGAAGGATCGCTGCGTTACCGCGGTGTCGTTGGCCGCGCGACGGAAGCCGAACCGCGAACCATCGCCGAACGGGGACGTGAGTGACAGGTGAAAACGGAAAACTATTTTTCCGCCGATGTTTCGTCTCGAGAACGAAATGGTGGTGGGGAGAGCAAAGCGTAGCGGTTGACAGGAGAAAAACGATACTTAGGCGTCAGGTTCAATTTTAAAATTAATTTTCATCCCTGCCAAATGGCGGAGCGGAATGACGTGCGATTAAAAGGAAGCGCATACCAAACGCTGATGGGACTGCGGGGAATAATGTGCCATAATGTGCGGTCTAAATTTAGAAATAAGTCGTACAATATTAACTATCATAAGCAAAATGTACAAAATTCTAATTCTAAATACTATATTCTGTCAATTGTTATAGAATATGCAATAAAATTAAAGAGGATTATATTAAAAAATTAAAGTAAATATTTTCATATAATTTAAATTTTAGGTAAATAAAACAATAACAATTGCAGGAAACACTAAAAAAGGAAAAAAAAATGGATAAAATTAACACTAACAAGTAAATATAGACTGATTTCACACATATGCATAAATATTGAAGGAAACCAATAAATCGATAATAAGTCAATCAATCAAGAAAACATAGAAGAAATACATTCAAAAGGTCAAAATGACGAACACGACCCGCAAGTACATAAAAAAATAAAATCTGCAAATACTCAAATGAGTTAAAAAATGTTAGAATCAGTCATAACAGAAAAATAAATAATAATAAAAATGTATAACTCAAACCAACAACTGAAATAAAATAAACAGAACTAGTTTTCAAATGGTTGAAAATGGATAAAAGATTAAAAAAATACAATAAAAATAGCGCCAATGTGTGAAACTCAAAAAAAAAGAAACTAAAATTGAAAATAAGAGCTAAAATAAAAGAAGACAAATGACCTAATTTTGAAAAAAATAAACATAAACAATAGCAAACTAATAACGTACAAATATAAAAACATTAAAACGATCAATTAAGTATATAATTATCTATAACAAGCGTCTATTATTGCGTCAGAATCATTTTATAGTACATAATACTTAGCTCTCAATGCAAATCCTACGAATCCAAACGATTCAGACCAATCGACTACTAACTTATTTCTAAAGATGGATAAACGCAAACAACAAATTCCTAGTCTTAATTAATTTGCAACACATCTACCATACGTCCGCACAAGTTAACGATTCGCTGACAACGCCGATTCAAACCAGGGTGCACCCGGTTGCAACGGAAAGAACGCAAATCGCTGTGCAAATGATGCAATGCGTTTATAATTACTTGTGTGAATGATGTGTGGTTGGGAACAAAATTCGCCTCAAAAGTGTGCATGTATTTATATCGCTTCGCTTCGCTTCATTCATCGTACAAAATCAGCCATCAAAACGGGTGGGATGGGCAAGAATGCGACACAAAGTGGAATGTTTTAAATTTCATTTTCCTTTCGATCGTTGCTAGGCGCAGGAACGCTGCATGGCATCATGTGGGAGCGCACATGGGAGCAGAATTTTGACAGATCGCACAGTATCTTGCGTTGTATGAAGCGAACAAACCCCTTTCCCAATGCACTGGTGTCAGTTGCATTTCATCTAACGGAGCTGTTTTCGATTGGATGTTTTCGGGTTTTTGGTTTAATTGTATTTTCCAACCGACAGGCTAATGATGAATGTTCGATATAGTTTGTTTATGGAACATGTCAATTATGTGTCATCGTTCGTTGGTGGTGTTCCGATGAACTCTCTCCCCGCATTTCGTCATCCGCTCAGTATAATTTAGCGCTTGAGTGACGTGCCGGGATGAGCGGGCATGGTTGTGGAATTCGAAACTAGCAGTTTCGGTGAACAATTTCTCGGATTGCAAATTTTGTACAAACTCCATCGTTGATGACGATGAGCGACGAGCTTCATAAATTGTAATTTAATACAGCTCATCCTGCCGGCTGCTGTTGCATTCAGCGGCCACAGGCACATCGAGACATCGTGAAAGAGCACACGTGAAGCTGTAACATCTCATTAGCGGTGCGAAATGGTATGCCCATTTTCACAACAACAAGAAAAAGAGGTTCCAAAAATCAATCAACAGGTCACCATCGTGTGTTTGCAGCTGAATGGAAATTGGAGTGCTCGTCGGAATCCATGCAAACGATAAGGTTAACCTGAGCTGTGTCGGCTAGCAGCATCCGAAACAGTGCGGCCTGTGCTGCCAACGTTTGCTGATCGATCCGTAATTAATATTGATGATATGTATATGGTTCGAATATAAATCAACACAAATCATTGACTGATAGGAGCAGTGGTTCACCGTATCGACCGATTGGTTCGTTCACTGCAGAGGAAGGCATGCGTGCTGATGATGTGACCGGGAAACGATGAGCGGAATCTCGCATATCGCACACAATTATATCCCATAAACCCATCGTTGTGAGCCGTCTCGGAGGGAGGATGGATTAAGTTCATAAAGTATTATAAAAAAACACTTTCGACGGACTGTTACTGTAACCGAAAATTGCTCGTTAGGTCGTAAATCTATCGTAGACATACCCTCTAGCAAGGTCTGCTATTTTACTGCGCCGTCTTGCGCCGAGTAACCAAAACCTTGGATTGACATCCAATCCACCCCTAAGAAGATTGCATCCGAATGCAATCGAACGGGTGTGTTTGCAAATCGTAAAACATCTCTCCACTTGCGCTCCTGCTTACACCAAACCATTAGCTCGCGCTCAGGTCCTGACGGATGGTTTGCCCCTCTGCTGGATTGCATGATGGCGCGAATGGTTGTTTGTTGAGATAATAATAAATATGAATATATTGGTAAATATTAGCGCCCATTTCAAGCTGCTCGGCTGGGCAAACGCTCATACTTACGTACACACGCGTGGTCCAGCAGCTGGTCTTGGTTGCAGCTCCGTCGTAAGCGAGTCCCCATAAAGACATTGCCATCAATCCTTCCACGATGTGTGAATATTATCCTCCGGGCTGGAGTGGCTTTCACTCCCTCCGGAAGAAAGCAGAAGGTGGGCAAATTGTCCCACTTTATCATCGCGCGCGCGAAGATGTCATCGAGCAGGAGGAGAAGGAGGCAGCAAGCCCAGGCTGAAGGCCGATGACCGGCCAAACGTGGCGTGAAACATATATCCATATTATTGGTTTTCGAAACGAGGAACTGAAATTGGGAGAAGAAAAAAGAAAAAGTCACACACACACCGGGTCGACATGTTAAGTGGAAGTCAAGCTACTCGGAAATAGTCAGCTGCTCGCTCTTTCTCCCCGCGCTCGGTCGGTTGCGAGGTAATCAATTCCAATATGCGTAACGACCTGACGGAAGAGTCATAAAATTGATTTACTGTGTTTGCGCACACGCCGGGCGTTCCCGCGTTAAGGCATACCGGGCGGGGCGGGGAGGAAGCGGCGCAGAAGATGCGCACCGTATCAAGCACCGTCTGCCAAGGAAATTGGCCTCCCAAACGACAACCAGGGATAGATGCGTGCAAGATGCGGTGCTGGTGCGTAACGATAGGCCGCTACCGTGGATACAAAGCGCAGCGGTTGGTTGGTGTGATAAAGGGGACGACTCCAATGTACGATGAGAGGTTAGGGAAGAGTTATTACTTTCCATTTCACCGGTTCTTTCTTTTTATCGTGATTCGCAGGAAGCTAATTGCATTGCATCTTCCAAGGTGCAAGGGAAAAGATAAAGTGTGGTTCGGAGGGCAACGATTGTTGCTCTTCTTCAATCGAACGCCAATATGGCGTGACGAGCCTAGGAATCGCTACACTTCTTCTGCAAATGACAGACAGACACAGTTCCTGATAGATGTACCAAGAGACCTCGGAACGGGAACATCGGATACGAGCAGCAGTTCTAAAGTTCTTGAGAAGGCACGATTTGCATAAAGGCATTTGCATTTGCTGACGGTTTGCTCTGGTTGCCATGGCATTTGCTCGCCGTTCCTTGGCACCCGGCGGAGTTGATGCTGTGTGGTACACTACCCGTCGCGAGAGTTCGTCAACTCTTCAAGCGCGACAAACGAACCGATTTCCTATGCCCGCTTTTACTAAATGCCACATCCTCCGGCCGCCCAAGTGCATGCCAAGTGTTCCAATTTACAATTCAAAATACGCCAACCGGCTCTACCGGGCACCAAAGAAGGGAAGCAGTAATACCAAGCCGTCGTGTGTTCGATTAGTTGTTCACTTCCTCTCATATAGCTCGGGTTAGGGAGGTCCCTTGCTCTCGGGTGCGGAAACAGGTATTACATTCGCTTCTTGTCCGGGGGTGAATAAGAATCTTTGCTCCTGGTTGTACACAGGCTTTACTACATTATTCACCAGTGCGGAGGGGGCGTAGATTGCGGGAACCGGAGCAACTGCGTTCAACTGCTGGCAGGATACAGTATGGTCTTCCGGACCTGGGGTGAATATGATAAGTAAGAGAGGCGAAGAAGGAGAGATCTTGAACATGAATGAATGCTGCACAGGTTACACACAATAGGCAATGCAAAATTAAGCAACCATTCCCACAGACACTCACACCGGGGATGACTTCGTAGGTTCTTGTAGCAAAACTCATGTATTTGAGAACTCGGTTTTGCAGTATTAATTAGACAACATGTTAAGATGTTACATGAGTTTCTATTCCCAAAACAATGCCAAACAATGGGGGTTCTGAAAAAGGGAAATAAAAAGAACAAACGTACCAGAAAGTCTTCACGTCCCGATTGCCATCACCTTACCTATCATCAGCTGTTCAGCTCCTTCCGTGGACCACCCAGCTGGGTCAAGGCATGCTTGGTGGAGTATTTTTGGAAGGCGAGTAGAGCTAGTGTTGCGTTTTAAAATAAACACATACACACCCATCAACGATGGTCAGCTTGGTAAGAAATGTACGCATCAAGACGGAAATCCGACGACTGATTGACAGCTGATGCCGCTGAAGAATTCTTCCCCCAAGTGTCGTTACGTGAATTCTTGCGAACTCTCGGACATGCTATGAGCACTAACGCCCAGCCCAGCGTTCTTCTTGATCAGCTGATGAGCAGATGGTTTCGAGCAAAGGTGCGGCCGTTCTACTCCTGTGACACTGAGTGACGTTACGCTTCTATATGACATTGGCCCACGACGGCACGAAGTAACAAAAACCCGGAAGCACCCGGAAAATTCAACCAGTCAACCAGTTTGCCCCCTTTCCGACCTTGGCGAGCGGGGGATGTTTCACTTTCGCACAACTTGACATCCACCAGCTTTACGTCAAGGTGTATGGATATTAGGAGGTGAAGTGCTTCAGAGCAAATTGACATTTCACGACTTGACATAACAATACTGGGGGCTCCGGTATTAAAATTGGGGAAGGCTGGAGGGGGGTATAGAAAATTGTATGCGATTTGACATAACAATACTCAATGATGGCGCCCGGAAAACGCGCTAACAATTCATCTCCTTAATAAACACACCTTGCTTTACGTCACACATGCGTCACATCCACCGACAGCGCGCCCTAGCCTACTAGGGGGAAACAAAAATGGAATCGCGATGCTACTCTATACCTGTCAAATTCAAATTCCCCCAAATGCCGGTGCGGGAAAATCTATTAAACTTAGACACACACACACAACTTTGACGCGTTATTTGTTTTCCCCATCCACACTTCCCACACTTCATTCCGTTTGCTCCGGATTTTCCACTTGACTAGTGCCCTGTGCCGCCTATCAAAAGTCAATCATTTTCCTCCAATTTACCCGTCTCCGCGCGATTACGATCAGCCTGCTTCAAGGTCTTGAAGATGCTCACTCTCTCACGCGATGTTCCAATAGATTTCCGTCGAGTGCGGTGCGGTTTTGGATTTTTGGCCCTGGAGCTTTGTGCGTGTCAAAATTCACGGTTTCAATGGGCAATAGGGGATGATGGAGGATGGAATCAAGTGCGCACTTGCCGTCGGGTGCGTACGTGCGGTCGCACTCGTGACAGGTTTTATCCGTACCACCATCAACGCAACTGTAGTGTGCTTCAAATCATCCATTTTAGCGCCTTGTGCTGCGCTGCGGGAGAATCATTTGAAGGACTTCGATCGGCTGTGAAGATGTAGCTTTTTCGCAGAATGGCAAAACTGGACATTTGGGCAGGAAACTGGGCTCGGCATTCATTTATTGAACGCATCGATGGGGTGTGTGTGTGTGTGGGTTTGGTACAAATCAGTTTAATTATAGGCACAAGCTAGGGACAAAGAGATTTTTGTGTCCGCCGCGTGTGCGTTGGCTTACAAGCAGTGGCACGTGTTTCGTTTTCTGTTTGCAGGATTTTCATTCATTAGTCATTGGTTCCATTCAATTCTTCGCAACACAACAGCATCTAGGGCAACGTCCGGAAGCGAAGGCCGAGGGTTTCGAGATGTTTGATTACAGTCGTTTTCCTTTTGCAATGGATGGAGTAGTGCCAGATAGAACATGTACGTTTGGCTTAAAATGCGGAACATAGGATCTTGTTACTGCCTAGGAACGCTACAAAGACACAAAGTAATTAAATTGAGCAATTGAGGTTTGGGACTTAATTTGCCTCGAGGAAGACACCATGTCGAGATGGAATAGATTGTAACACCAGCATCGTAAACCAGCATCACCTCCAAGAGTAATATCTTTTAATGTCAGTAGAATGTGCCTCAAAAGCTGTAATATCCCTCCGGAAGCGTACCTTCAAATCATACGAATGGATCAATCGGATAGTTCCATTATAACCAAACACACTCTCTCTTTATTCCCTTTACGGCTTCACTTTATGGCGATAGTTTTCATAATTATAATCTCTAACTAGCATCAAAAGATTAGCTCAAACTTTAGCACGAGAGCGCATTATCTTTTGCTTTATGCGCGGTCGTAAAAGGCAGCAGCACTAGCATTCACTTCACACAACCTTTCATCATTTCTTGATGGGGTTCTTGCAAACGTAACGATCTACCAGAAAATGGCTATGGAATGAAATCTTTGGATGTATCGGAATACCCAGCCCATAAAACTATTTACGTTTGCGTTTGAAGATCTTCAAAATTTGGTGGATGGGCCTGTTAAGCGTTCGGTGTATCTCTAGGGTTTGGGATTGCGGATGAGATGTTCAATAGAGGCTAATGAGATCCCCAGGCCCGATCTATTCTATTCCGGATCACCCGGAATCAAAAAATTACCCACTACCAGACACTTGAAGTGGACTGTGTTGGCGCTATTTCCTCTATTTCCGTTCACCATTACCAACACGTTGTCTTTTTGCTGGCTGTTTTACTGTCGGGTTTGATTATCCAACCGTTTGTTGATGATCTACGAGATGCGTACGGGAAAGATCGTTCTGAAGATGACGACGATGATGATGATGAGAATAGTCTAAAAAAGAAACAGAGAAGAATCCAAAAAGGGAAGTGGCCAGTACTATAATCAAACTGACTTTGGTGGAAACTTTTACCTTTACTTCCTCCATTCCAGTAGCTTCTGAAGCAAACAACATCCACCGGAGCTCCTCCAGAGTTCCCGCGTGGTAAAACCATTCTCCGGTGTGCTGTACCGAACGAATGGGTTCCAATTTTGATGGCTTTTTTTGTTGTTGACGAAGCGGCGCCCTTTAGAAGTGGTGTTGGTGTTTTTACGAGCTTTCGAGTTTCGTCCCCAAAACACCCGCACAGAAGGAGCCCCTTGTGCCTTTGTTTGAGTGTTTTGGCACTGGAAAGCATCCGGATTTAGTTTTGCTTTTACGACCATACACTTTCGCTTCACTGTACTCTTGTATCGTTGAGGGAGGGATCGATTCCAGCGAGGGTTTAGGACCTTCGTGCGGGGCAGAGGAACAGCTCAGCGAAAAAGCCGACAAGTCGATCGAAATACCATTTGCGAAACTCGCAAACGGGTCGTCCCGAAAGGAGGAAAACAGGAGCGGCCGCTTTTATGCCGCTACAATGGACAAGTTTTATGGCCCACAAGCCACACACACACACACAAGCCAAGGGACCCGGAGGGTTGGGAATAATCCATGGATGAGTGCTTTCGGGAAAGAAAAACACCGGGACAAGGACTTGGTTTGGGTTGTCTGGGCTGGTAGTAGTTCGGGATGGGCTGGTGATTTACTCGCTCAACCACAGCCATTATTTCGTACTTCGCACTACCCCTGCGGCGCTTATGCTGCCCAATGCTTGAGGGAACTAATTAAAAAGTAATAATTACTGACACCAAACTTCCAAAACACCAAACCAACGTTACTAATGGTGGTTGATCCAGCACAAACCCACTGCAGCGCGTTTGCTCAGCGGGAAGTGTGAGAAGCAAACCATTGATGAAACCTGTCGCTAGGAGTGTGGGGAAGATACTCGGAAATATGGCGAAAAGACGCCCTTGTCCGCCGGATTCGAACGGTTATTACCGAACGTCCCAAGTGTACACTGTGGTGATACGATGTTGACAACTATAATTTACTTTTTCACATAATATCACACCAAACCAGGAAAGGTTATCATCATCATCATCATGATCATAAGCCCTACACGCTGCTACCTTCCTCTATTGGGATTCCGGTGTAGTTCCCAAAGGAACGTTCCCGCCCTCTTCGGCCCCAACAGAACCAGCGAGTGTGAGAGAGAGAGAAATAGACTGATTGGAGTACGATTGTCAGCGGATTATGATTTATGATAACGCTACTTTAATGACAGTTACGTCGGATGGTGGAATGTAACAGGAAAGGTTTTTTTCTCTCCTCCTCCACGGAATGATGTCTTCATTTCTTTCACCGTCCGTTTGAGAGGGTGTCTGAAATTGCAGGGGGCTTTCCCAAATTGGTACACCAAAGACAGTGCGCGCCAAGTTGCACAAGTTTCCCGACGTCGTTAGCTAGTTGTTTCACTAGAAAGAAGCAGAAAAAAAAACCTGAAGCGAATGAAGAAGTTTGTGTTGATTGAGATGTTTCATCTTCTCTGGCGCGGGTGGACAGTGCGGTGCCGAATTTCCGGCGACCGGAAGTCGCCATATTTACTAAATCGGAACACATGAACAGGCCGTGCTGGCATGTGGACCAGCTGTGCAGACGGCAAAAAGTGTCAAAATGTGGGTTTTCTGACTCATCCGTGGCCAGTCACTAGGCCCGTCATTAGTGTGTGCAGTGATCCACCGCCATCCACCACAGGGATGATGGATGTCGCAGCCGTGCTCTGCGATTGAACTTTTCGATGGGTATTTACAGTTGGGAAAGTGGCCATTAAATTTTCGTAGCAAATGAGGGCCAGAGCAAGGGCTTGTTTAAAGGTTTGTGGATGGATGAAGATGGGGGGGGGGGGTTTACTTGACACAATGGTGAGAGGCATCTGAGCGTGCTAATTGACACTTTGGCTGACAGAGCGATTAAGGTGAACTAATTCACCGACAAGGGACAAACTTTTGTACCGTTTGAGCGATCGTGACTCTATTTATCTGCTTCGTTTGTAATGGGATGGAGGTATTTGCGATGTGGTAAACAATTTGGTTGATGTTGGTATTTAGAAACAATGGATCATATTTGTTGTAGCCTCAAATATGTCTCTAAATGTAGAAAGATAGTTGTGGGTTTTGAAAATCACAGAAAAAGTCACAAATGAAGGCTTCTTTCTTATGATTTCATATCTCCTATACATTTGTTTTGAGAATCAAGCTTCAGATGCCCATGCGCAGGGCTGAACCTTCAATAAACCAATCAGCCACTGTAAGCCAGGCCCATCAATATGGGGTTTACCTAGCGAATTCGGCATCGTAGAAGCGATATCGATCGCCGTAAATACTCATTTGAATTTGCAACCAAGCAACTAAGCGATCAAGAAGTTTGCGACCAACAAATTTGCGACCAAGAACTGATAACGTAACGTCCTATCTGGACATGAGGGCCTGTACAGGCTTTCGAGACTTAATTCATTATCACCACACCACGCAGCCGGATAGGATAGTCAATCTTTGCTACGGAGAGACGACGGTCCATTTGCGGCTTGAACCCATGGCGGGCATGTTATTGAGTCGTACGAGTTGACGACTGTACCACGGGACCTCCCCATTGTACACATTCAAAATTAATAATAAATGCTTACAGTCGTTGCTACCTAAATTTGGATCTGATTGATTTATTGATGCTTTAGAGACAAGCATTGATGGGCGCTGTCAACAATTGGTGCCTTCAAGACAAAAATTAGTGTCTTATGGCCAAAAACTGACGGCAACGACTGTATGACAAACGATTCTGCACTTGATTCTGCTTCTAAATAAATAAAGTAGCAAAATATGTCTTAACGTCATTTGAAAGTTGTGGTATAGCACAACCTTCTTCTTCTATGGCTCAACAACCGTTGTCGGTCAAGGCCTGCCTGTACCCACTTGTGGGCTTGGCTTTCAATGACTAATTGATTCCCCCCCATAGCAGGATAGTCAGTCCTACGTATGGCGGCACGGTCTATTTGGGGATTGAACCCATGACGGGCATGTTGTTAAGTCGTACGAGTTGACGACTGTACTATATAGACCGGCAAGGTATAGCACAACCATAGCAGATATAATAATAAACATAAAAATATATATCATAAAAAAGATTTAAAAAAGATTATTATTATTTTTTATTTCTCGTAAGGACTTTAAAAAAAATTATAAATTGAGCAAAAGTTAAAAAAATATAAACTGAACAAAAGTTCATGCAGTATTTTGCTTTATTTCGAAGAACCAGGTGAAGAATTGATGAGGTTTGATGAATAACCTAATTATAGCTCCATTCAAAGTGAGCAAATATGTATGACAGATGTTCGCATAACAGTCATAATTTGTGAAGATAAAGCTAAAGTTAAATTCAAATATAAGGCTTCTTCTTTTTGTTTTTCTTCCTTTAAAACGGATGTACCTACCTAGCACAAACGATAGGGTAAAATAAGACAAACACTTCAATGTGATCCAGACTAAATCGTACAAGAAACGTGACATGTCTCCGCAAAGAAATGCCTCCGTATTGAAATTGTACGTCTACTGTTATCTACATGTATCATTTATAATGAGTCTCATGACTTTTTTGTAGTGACAGTTTTTGACAACAATCGACAAAAGGCTATAGTTGAAGGATATTTCACGTTAAATGTCTTTTTTGTTGAGACCCGGCAAATGATCATTCTTTTCCAAAATCTCACACTAAAACCCATCAAGTTTCAATCCAGTAGAACGAACCGCTCTTTACTATTGCCACTAATTAATGCGTCACAGCATAATGTCCCTGTTCTACGGACCCATTTCGCTTTTCCGTCCTTTCGCAACTCAATACAGTTCGCATTTCCTTCACGCATTGCAGGCTTATTTCCTTTTAATTATTCTAAACGACTTCGTGACTCATCGCTACCAACTGGCGTAAGTCACATGCAATAAGAACAGCCTGTTGGCCGAGTGTACATTAGTCCACATTTTCAGTTTGCGTGTCCTTTTGCGTGAAATAATTTTGCAAATCCTGCTGGATGCCTTGGTAATGTGCGTTCGCACACGCAAAAAACGAAAGGTGCGTGAAGAAACTTTCCTTCCTTGCTGGCTGCATTTCCATATAACGCAAGCTTAATTAGCCATACCGTGCACACCGTGTACAGTTGTGCAGTTCAATTGGATGTTTGCATGTGCATAAAGTGCTCGGGCACAGCCTGCACACACACATATGGTGTGTTGTGGCTCACAGTTGCGGTCGTAAAGCTGTCCGAACTGAAGCGGCAAACGCGTTGCACTGAATGGGTTTCTAGGAAAAGGCGTGGGGCGCACCACATCACGCATAATCGTAAAACATCCCATGGCCATAACAATGAAAGTGCGTTTTTCCAACGGAAAATTTCCTCCCACCGATGAAATCAAGCTGTCACCCGAGCGAGAGACCGTTGAAGCGGCCAATAAATAATCTACTAAAGGGAGTTCTCCATGCGCTGGCAAATGCTAATATGTAGGGCATGGCAGGTGGAACAAGCTCCAAAAACAAGCTTGATTGTGTTGTTCTAAATTAAAACCTTCTCGCTCTCTGGGGGAAAAGAGAGAGAGAGAGAGAGAGAAAGAGAGAGCGTGCGGGAGTGTAACAAAAATGAATAAAAAAAGGAAACCCATGATGACCAACTCTTCCCGAACGTTTTGTGGTCATTAAACTTTGCTCATTAGGTGACAAGCGTGGTGCGCTTGGTGGCATAAAACCCCATCCATCCCCTTCCCTTAGAACCACACTGCATTTGACACGAACATTCGCGCTTTGCACTTTAAATAGAAGGCCATTAAAATTCATTACGATTATTATGACTTTACGCAACACAACATTAGACGCACGATGCAGTGGGCACACAGCGGGTTCGTCGTCTGGTGTTTTTAGAACCTCCGCGGGGAAAACGGGAACGCACCGGCGCGCAGCGGCGCTGTGGCATTTAATGGGCATTGTCGTTATGTATACAGCGATACAGAGCGCCCCAGTAACAGTGGGTCATTTACATCGGGAGGCCTCCCCCAGATCCGACCCGGTCCGCCTGATGTGGTGTGAGTTCCGGTGTGACGGGCAAGTGTTCATTTCCAATTCGCCACCGGAGCATGATTATGGAAATGCTGGACAGCGGACACGGACGGACGGAACAGATGCTGTACCGACCGTCTCGGCTTCTGTGTGCCAATGGCCCCGAGAAAAAACAGACCTATTTCACCGATAGCGATAGGGCCGGAGAGCGACCGATTCCTCCTTAGCAACACACATGCCCAAGTGCGACCCGATCGTGCACCGTGCCGTTACCGATCGGGGAGTTGAACAAACTGATCGATTTCGAAATGCGAACTAGACGTGTTGCTACGCTGTGCTGTGCCACCACCAGCAGCGCATCGATTTGCATCCGTAAAGCAAGCGGGGCGGTATAACATGGCCGGGTGAATGGCCGGGCCGAACGCAGCCGAAGTGATGAAATAATACTGGCAAATCGCCCGGCAAACGCGGAGAAGGATCGTATGCATCAGCGGGGAGCTCTGTGACGTTACGTGTGACGGATGGAGGGGGATTTTTGGAAAGGGAGAATGACGAGGACCGAGGTGAAAGGGGCGCTCCAATCCAAGCGGCTGGCCCGATTGCGTCAAGTCTCTGGGACAGTTGGACGTTCACTGAACTTTCGGACGGGTTTGGCCCTGGCCACCAAAAAAGCAACGAAATGCGCTCGTAACCTCGTCCGCTCGAGTCTCTTGTCGTTGTTGGAGATGTTTGGAGTGAGCGCCGGAGTTCGTGGACCCTTCGGTGAGGGTTCGCGCTTTCCAAAAGCGCCGATCGCGTATCGGATAAAGCGGTACTGTGATGTAAGATTTACTGAGTTTTGACCGGCCGGGTCGTCAAGCAGGACGTGAGGGAGGAGGGAGGATTTTGTGTTGGACACGAGTCTCCAAGAGGGCCGCGATTATCTATGCGCAAGGGATTTAGGAGCGATAAGTGGCTTCACGTGGAGAATGGGAACCTTCATCGACGTCTACAGTAGTGATGGGTACACTGGAGTGCCGTTTGTAGGGAAATGGAATCGATATGATCTGTCTTGGGAGTTGTGCGGAACTGTCCCGAGTAGTTGGAAATGTCTGGAATCGAACTGAACCGTAGGAGAAACATTATCCAAAAACAGCTTTCTTGGTCACTTGCATTTCGCGGACACATTGAAATCCAGACGATACTAACATATCCAATAATTCCAGACAGCTCAATATGGTTCCCACGACTACAGACACTCCAGATGGTTTCGACGATTACAGACGGTCTAAGTAGTTCCGAAGGTTTCAACAATTCCAGACGATTGCTATGAACATTCCAGACTGTTCCGGATAGTTTCGATGATAATGGACGCTTCCAGACAGTTCTGAAAGTTCCAGACGACTCTGAATAGTTTCGTTGAACAAGGTCGCTTCTAGACGGTTCCAAAGGTTGTACACATCACCAGACGTTGCCGATGATTCCATACGATTCCAGACAATTCCAACGATTCTGACTATTCCAGACGGTTTTGATGATTCAAGACGATTTCTGTGATAATTACAGGCTGTTTCTGATGGTTTCGATGAACATGGTTGCTTCCATATGGTTCCAAAGGTTATGGACAGTTTCAGATGGTTCCGATGAATCAAGATGATTGCAACGATTCTGATTATTGCAGACGGTTTCTATGATTCATGGAAATTCAGAAGGTATCCGACGATTACAGACGATTCCGTCTATTCCTGGCGGTTCCGATGATCCAGCCGGTTTCGTAGATTTCCGACGATTACGAACGGTTAGAGGCGGTTCGAACGATTACGAATGATTCCAGACAGTTCCGACTACTGCGATTTCGACGTTTCTGACAATTCCAGAAAATACCGAAAATTCCAGAATATTTCCAGACAGTTCCAACGATTACAAATGTGTTCTGGATATTTCCGAAAATTCCAAATGATAACTGAAGGTTTTCTCGCACCTACTTTCGAGACCTATTTTTAAATGTTCAGATTCGTCCGGAACTAGTTCCAAATTATTCATCAAATATGCCCAACTCTACCCTAAAGCCTAAAACATTGCGCGACAGGCTTTAGGGTAGGTACTGATGAGATACATAGTTTAGAGAGTGAAGAATTTCAACTTATCTTCTTTGGGTGTGAGCAAAAGTCGCTTTTAATTCTCTACCGATATCTCCCTTCTCGCCCCTATCTTTAAGACGCTAAATACATCACGTGATCGCTTTCCCGCTCTACCACACTATCTCAGCAAGTGCTTCACAGCCCAGGTAAACATGACCAGCCCGGCCAGATATCCGACCGAACGTTGGCCACTGTTCCGCAGCACCCCGTTGATCCACTTCTCGTAGTGCGCCACGTCGGTGTACACGCCCGGCACACCCGGTTTGGCACACCCGTCTCCGAAGCTTACGATGCCAGCTACCCGCCCGCCAGCACACAGCAATGCCCCGCCCGAATCACCCTGGCAAGCGTCCCGGCCCGGTGCCTCCGCGCACAGCATGCCGAGCGTGAGCAGATTGCCGAACACCGCATTGCACGTGCCAAAGTCGCTGATCACCACGTTGATGCGCAGCAGATTCGGGCTCGTCGCTCTCGACTGCTCGTCCGTAACGCCCCAGCCGGCCAAACTGCAGCGGTCACCGTAGATGGGCGCCTTCTGGATGCGCTTCCCGGGGAAAAACGTGTCCGTTTTGCGGAACTCGGACGCGACGCGCAGGATCGCCACGTCGTTGATGAAGAGCGACGCGTCGTACTTCGGATGGACGTGGATGGAGCTGACGCGACGAGTCTGCCGCAACGGGCTGGCCATTGCTTGCAGCACGTAGAGGTCGTCACCCATTACTTGATACTGCAAGATAGGTACAAATGCTTCTTCAATGATTCTGACTGGGGAAAACTTCATCGCGACATACCTGAGAGGCCGGCTGTGCATCACCCCGCACATTCGTAACACAGTGCGCAGCGGTCATTACGTGGCCCATCGTAATCAGTGTGCCACCACAAACGTGGGCCGAATTGCGCACCAGCTGCAGCGACACCATGGCCGGGAACTCGCCGACCGTTGCCAGCGTACCGCCGATGATGCGCGGGAACCACAGCACCTTACCGGCCGGATCGTAGTGTGCATGACGGTAGTGTGGAATCGGATTCCAGCTCGGTGTGGAGTTGTCCGGGGCAACCGTTGCTAACGGTGGCAGACTGTTGCTGGGCAGGGTATGATTCACCTCCACCGACACGTTGAACGGTTGCGGAAGGGTTAGGTTCGCGTGCAGCGACACAGTGCCATCCGGAATGAGCTGCAGCACTGTGGACGGTATCGTCGGGTGTGTCAAACGTTCAAACGCTGGAGGCCGCAAAGTGCTCTTGAGCGGGCTGATAAAACCGATGACTCACCTGCGATGCAGAGCAGTACCGCCCAACCGGAGGAACACACTGAAACGTAACGCATGGCTTTGTTTTTTCTTGGCCCGATGCACGCTGGCGACTGCGAGGTGCGCGTTTGGGCGCTCGATTTCACGACCACACACACTCCGACCGGCTCATTATCTGTGGGCCGTATCTTTCGATATCTCTTTTTTTCTCGGTGATAAGTAAAGGTCCCCGGAATGGTACTGGCGCAATCGAAGGTGATAACGCAGGCGTTCGGTGCTGATAGATGATGGCTCAATCGTATTGGCGGTTCGGTACGATGTGGCAGTGGCGCTCGGAAGTATGCAATATTGTGGAACGCGTTGCAAAATTGTCAATGTCTTTAGAAGATTTGTCGCATGAACGCTTTTACTTCAATTTTATTTGAATTAAGTGTTGTTGGTTTTATGGGATTAATACATAGAATAAGTCTTTGATGAGAAAGGTTCTTGCGAGTGAGAAAATTAGATATGATAGAATATAGACAAGGATTCCCAGGATATTAAATTTACCAAATTTCTTCTTTTTGCATAACATAGCAAGTAATCAATTACAATCGATTTAAGCTTTGGTGCTATTATTTTATATTATAAAATATGACTTTCTGTATCTATTTTGCTACACATAGAACGCCTACCACCTGGTAAGAAATTGCTTCTCACTGTGAAGCCATCCACAAGGTCTTAGACAGTGTGGAAAGTCCAAGATGAGCTGGCAATAATTTTCTATTGTTTATTAGTCATTACAGTGATTGGCCAAACAAGCGGCTAGATAATGATTGTAAACGGTATGCCATCAAGGGCGTTATAATGGATTAACGAGACGACATCGTGACACTGGCAGTTTTGTTTTTAGCCCCTCCTACAGTAAACCAAGATCGAGAAGCAGGTGAAGTACCTGATAAGTGAGTAAGGAAGTGGTCCTATCACTGAGTTTATCAGTAATGCAGTTGTATATTAATATAGTATTGTTGCTAGATAAAATAATAACATTGAATCATTGTAATCTATAAATACATTCAACGCATCAGTGATCAGTCATCTGTAAAAAAGTAAGAATTTCTTCTTAACAATAGGCAATTCTCAACAACATAAGCCTACAAAAATGAAGAATTCAATTCAGCATATCATGTCAACAGAATAGCAGTAGACCTCGAAAAAAAACGAGAAAACTCTGCACTATCGTTACCTATTTAAAAAATATATATACTCGATCCAGTGACTGCTCTTTCATTGAGTATATCTCGGACTCCTTCCTGGTACGGCATGATCATGCCGGAATCAAAATGACGTGTCTATCTATCGATCGTATTCTACTAGTCTAAGGTAAAGTTTGCTTATATTAACAGAAGTTAAGTGGCCCTGATCCGGATTTGGGCAGATTGGACAGGTTGATCCTAATCCGGATTTGGACAGGACATCACGATGAAAATTCAACTCTCCTGAACTCGGAATTTCGAAGATTTCGTCATAGTAGAGAAGAGCCTTCATCGAGATTTCCGATGATATTGTTGTCAATTCAAAGAAATAGATAAATTGGAAAGCCTTCCAAGATAATTCTACCTTTTCGAGTAATGTTGAAAGGCATACAATAAATAATAAGCTTAAGCTTAAGTCACTAATTGGTTTGGCTACCAGTTCTTTTAATCCAAGACGATAACTTTGTTAAGCCTTTAAAAGCTGTATTATTGAACATTAACGTGTAATATCCATTGCAAAAGCTATCCAGTTGCCAGAAATAGATAAATTGGAAAGCCTTCCAAGATAATTCTACCTTTCAGAGTAATGTTGAAAGGTATACAATAAATTCTATCGTCTAGACTCTGAGGAAAGTCGAAGAAGTCAGCCAATACGTTTAGTAAGAACAATAACATAATGTATACAACCTGATCGTGCCTGAGTATCGGGTCTGATGCTTCATGATCGAGGTTAAAGCAAATACGAAAGCGCTATTCCTTGACCTAAGCAAGAAATAAGTGAAGGATAGTTAGTGCTTCTAGCATACTTTAAAAAGATACGGATGTTGAAATGATAAAAAACGTTTGTATTTTTTTAAGAAAAGAAAAATGAGTAAACTATAGCGTGTCTGTTTCTTGAGCTTGTATGCTACAGAATCTGCCATAGCTCATTCCTGTTTAAAGTAAGATACTTTCATGTCGAATCGTATTTGATTTGTCCTAGCTTGGTTACACATAGTTTCAGTTACTGAGTGGTTTGGCTGTCAGTACCTTTAATCCAGGACGAACACTTTGTTAAGTCTTTAAAAGCTGCACTATTGAACATTAACGTGTAATTTTCACTGTAAAAGCTATGCCAGAAGTAAGGACCACAAAAAAAGCGTTTTTAATCGTCTTTTTAATCCTGCGTTTTCATTGTTCATTCACGAACAACAAGTAACGTACATAAAAACAATATCATCGAAAAAAGGTTAAATTATACTTTTTCATAAAAGCCTTGAAAAAATATTTATAAATAAATATAGACACACACAAAATTACCGAGCTTACAAAGGCTTAATGCCGGAACAAATTCTGCTCGTGAGCAAACACAGCAATATGAGTAACGACTATTGATTTTTACCACACACCGAAACTAAAGCAAACAAACGGCTCGGCGAATCAATCAAAACATTTCCACCATACTCCCCCATTGAGCAGCCATTAGAAAGCACGTACACTAACATGTGTACACTAACCCGTTGGATGTGCTGGTTGGTAGATAGAACGGTTTGTTTGATTTGTACCCCATTTTTGCACCATTGTTCACCATTCAACCAATTCCAATGGCGTTAAAATTCATCGTCAGTCATCAAAAAAATAGCATCCTCCTGTTGCTTGGTGATTTAGATTTTATCGTCAGATTTTACGGAAACAAAGGCCAGAAGCATCAACAAAATCAACAACAACAAAAAACGGAAAAGGATTTTTAATTTAGCTACAAAACAAAGCCGATGGGATATATCGGGCCGGTGGAAGCGGATAAGTCAACAATAAACAGCTCACACAGCGCCTTCCCTGGTTGCTGCGGTGTAAACGAGAGTATAGTAATCATCCCAATTTTTTTCCATGGATACCATAAGCACACACACACACACATAAACAGAGGACCATAAAGGCAATAAAGCAACGGTTTCTGTGCCCATTCCATTCCGACGAGCATGCCAGCATAATTTTTCCACCCAATGCTGAAGAAGCCGTTTTCGTCCGCACGGCAGCACGGCCTAAACAAACGGCACGGCAGGCTATTTTTGGCGGCCTTATTTGCACAATTTTTAAGGGGTGAAAGGGATCTAAAGTCGAAAATCGCCTATCGCCGGCGTGTGTGTAGCTGTGTGCCCGGCTGTTTCCTGCTCATTCGGCTCGATTGCGGTATGTTTACACAACTTATGGATAATCCTATCAACGGTTGTCCTCCATCAAACGCGCCCGAAACGAGCGCGGTACGGGGACTCGCATCAGTCAGCCCCGAAAGCCATCAGTCGTCGTCGTCGTCATCAATCTTTCGAATCGGTTCCTCAGGTCTCAGGTCCCAGGTCCACCCATGGAAACGAAGGGGGAAAAATCAAATTGAAACGTAAAACCATCACACAACCCCGGCACCGAGCCGGGGATTGAACACCCGGGCTTGTAAGTGTGCGATGTCCATTTTGTCCTCGGTGCCAGTTGTTAGCACATGGTTTGACCCCTTTTTGCTGCCGCTACACCGAGTGGTCGAGTGAAATCGGATACACTAGTACAGTAGCCGCTGTCCTTCTGCCCGAGATGGCGGGTTGTTCCATTAGGGTTGGGGGTCTAGTTGAGCCGGTGGCCAGCAGTGTACACACCTTCTGGAACGGGCTAGCCAAAGCGGTGTTGCATGATTGATACGCCTCGGAAATGGGTTCGAATCCTTTTGTTCAGCGTTTTGTGGGTTTTTTTTTCACCCTCTCTTTCTCGCTCTCGGGGTTTGTTTGCAAAGCTACAAACGAGAAAGGAATCGGTTAAAGTGCACAGGAGAGTGCATTGTATCTTAGCTACAGTGAGTGGCACAAAAAGTAAGAACCGAATTACTTCAATGTAATATTTTTTTAAAGAAAAGATAACATGAAAGGTAAAATCTTTGTAAGGGAAATAGTTTAAAATGTAAAAATAAAGGGTTACTAAAAGTTAAAAATGACAATTTTTGTTAAATAATGTATTTCATTGAGTAAAACTTAAAAATACATTCCAATTTTGAAATACTTACATTGTGATAATTTCGGTTGTTTTTATTTATTTGGGATTAAATTGTTATTTTCATTCATTAACCATTTCTTCTTCTTCTTCTTCTTCTTCTTCATCTTCTTCTTTTTTTCTTCATCTTTTTCCTTTTCTTTTTCTTTTTCTTTTTCTTTTTCTTTTTCTATTTCTTTTTCTTTTTCTTTTTCTTTTTCTTTTTCTTTTTCTTTTTCTTTTTCTTTTTCTTTTTCTTTTTCTTTTTCTTTTTCTTTTTCTTTTTCTTTTTCTTTTTCTTTTTCTTTTTCTTTTTCTTTTTCTTTTTCTTTTTCTTTTTCTTTTTCTTTTTCTTTTTCTTTTTCTTTTTCTTTTTCTTTTTCTTTTTCTTTTTCTTTTTCTTTTTCTTTTTCTTTTTCTTTTTCTTTTTCTTTTTCTTTTTCTTTTTCTTTTTCTTTTTCTTTTTCTTTTTCTTTTTCTTTTTCTTTTTCTTTTTCTTTTTCTTTTTCTTTTTATTTTTCTTTTTCTTTTTATTTTTCTTTTTCTTTTTCTTTTTCTTTTTCTTTTTCTTTTTCTTTTTCTTTTTCTTTTTCTTTTTCTTTTTCTTTTTCTTTTTATTTTTCTTTTTCTTTTTCTTTTTATTTTTTTTCTATATTCATTATTCATTCGTTTAATTATTTTGCAATGCATATTGTGACTACTGTTCAATTACACTTGAAGGTTTTTTAATTCATCATTAAACTAACCAACAAATTGTATTTCAGAAAACAAATAATAAATTAAGATATCTATTTTTTGCTAGCGATGAAAACAAAAACATGATTGGTTGTTTCACATTAAAAAAGAAAACAAATGTTTAAAAAATATCACAGCAATAATTACAAGCAGAACAGGTCGTGAAAGTGAAAAAAAGAACCAATAGGTATAGGAAACAGATTTTACTCAATAATATTCGTAACCGTCCCTAATCAATATCTGGTTTGAAATTAAATTTTAAAGATGATCCCTTTTTCTGTCACTCGCTGTACGCATAAGACTAGTCAGAAAGATAATCGTGTCGATCATTCCGTATGCAATTATCGTCAATGGAAAGGAACTGAGGATAACATTTTTCTTTTCTTTTTTTTTTTAAACACACGCATGTGTCTAGCAAAGCATTGTTGGTGTCCTTTCCGGCCCTACATCAAGCATCGCTTAAAACAGGAAAACCGTGCGAGAAAAGCAAAAAAGTCAAACCAATAGCAAAAAAACTCAAACACACCCAACAGCACATTTTCCATCAACCAGTTTGCTTAGGACCAGTAGTCGGTCATAAAACCCTCCTGCGGAGCTGTAACAAATAATCTCACTTTAAGGAACCGTAGGGTGTTCGTGCGTGCGTGTGTGTGTGGCAGCCTTTAAAGGTGAAAGTGTACGCGATGACGCAGTTCCGAACGATGGAAAATCTTCCAGGTGTCGCACAGCCAGCCTGCTACCTCCTTAAAGCTGACCAAGCAGCGGAGATAGGGCACGGTTTTGCAATGGGCTTTGGGTGTAGTATTAAAGGTTTTGATGGGTTTTCTCATCGGTCGTGGTGTTAAACAACTGTTTACCGGGCAAGGTGTTTGAGAATCGGCGCGATATGAAACCGGTCGAACAAAACCAGATTTTTACAGCAACGGATCATATTTCTCGCTTTAAAACGCCTTAAAAGCGGAGTGCAATGTTTCAGCAAAGATGATGGCTCTTACTGGATAGCTCCGTAAGATTAGAGAGAATAAAAAAACAGGCATCATCTCGACCGCTCAATAATACGCAATAATGAAAATTCCCAATACGGCGTCATCATCGCGAACCGCTTCGAAGAAGGGAAGCAAAAGAAAGGCGAAAAAGTATGCACATCCTGATGCGGTCGGGCAACGGCAACAACAGCAACTTGCCCGGAAACTGCTAATGATAAGTTTAATTTCCTCATTGTGAATTCAGTTTCAGGATTATTTATTTATGAGACAGTGTGTTCGCCGCCGCGAAAGTTGCGCGGCCGTTTTCTCCACCCCGGGCCGGACAGTTTGCAATTATGAATTGGAAGACCGGAAGACGGCACCGGCCATCGCACAGGAAATGAAAAGATCAGAAGAAACGTCCTCCTCCGTCCTGGCCCGTCCTCGAGTAGGACGCTGATCCTTTGTCGAGGACTATTGTAGAAAGTTTTTACTTTTCTTTTTTCACTGTGCGGAGGTAACTTTTGTTTTTGCTTCTGCTCAAGAAGAAAACGCACCCTGAGTCCCTTTTTCCTCAGAATCTTGCTCGGTTTGAGGTTTCACTTCTATCCCCGTAAGGCAACTTTTGGTTGCCATTTTGCTTCGTGCCTTCGGTTTGTGGGGCGAGATGATGATTTGAAATGTTTGTTGGTGAACATTTTTCCAACCACTTGCTGGCCACGCGTTGGCACCTCGTGTTTCATCCGCTTCTACAAGAACGCCGAAGACGGTGCCCAATGGTACGATGGTGCCTCATTAAAAATTTTCAACCAATACTCACACACACATACAGTGAAAAAGCGCAGAAATTGAATCAACCGATAAATGAGGTTTTGATGATGGGATGGACTTCACGTTTTACCTGGGATGTGGCCAGTCTGACCACCGCCCTCTGCAGGAAGTCGGAAGAGTCTGGCAGTTTGTGAAAGATTGTTGCTGCCGAGAGTCTGTTTGATCCTTGAAGTGTTTTCTTTGCTTGCTCATTTTCTGGTGTGGTAAATATAAAGTCACTTTTTTGGATGTTTTAATTACACGTCATTAATGGGGCACTTAATGGACGATGGATTGATTACGATGTGGTGTCCATGCTACAAGTACCATTAGACGCGGCTTTCCTCTGCAATGTACAGTAATTATTTAGATGTAGAGAATGCATTTTATTTACTACTTTAATTCTATAGTCTTAGCCACTACTACATTAAGCAACAATTCATAGGAAAGGTACATACTTTAAAATCCTTCAATTGCTCAAAGCATGATCTGAGGGAGTATGAAAATGAATATTGATGAATATTATTATTGTAAGCTTTGAATCAAACAATTGATTAACTTACATCACAAAAAAATATGGAAATCTGTCTCAATTTAGATGTTTGCCAATCATGCCGAATATTTCATTGATTTGATGTAAAACAGTTTGTAATCTTTAAGTCAAGCAGTCAAGCCTTGAGTTTGTGAAGTGCGTTCCAATTCTTCGCAGCTATACCACGGGAACAAGTCCCCATTTAAGTATTGAGTAAGACAATGTAATCACACATTCATTTCTGTTGCTTACTTTCCTCTTATCACTATCGATTTATTAAGAGTAATAGTCTTAGTAGGCTAAGACTATAGAATTAAAGTAGTAAATAAAATGCCAGTACTAAATCCAGTACTGAATAAGGTACCTAGAAGACTGTTAAACAATGTAGAGGAAATAGAAAGCACAAGGTTTAATGTTTCAAAGGACAAGAAATAGCGTAATAAGTTTCCAATAAGCTTGGTGCGTGTTGAGCTGCACTGAACGATTCTGTTCTGAACGATGAGGGGTAGCGAATGATTTGCAATCGTATGCTGACAATCGAAAGCTTTGTTTCAACGCCTTTTGGTATACCACCTAATGCGAGGTGCTTGATTGTGATGTGATTTTTCCATGACTTTGTGTGTTTGGGATAAAGTTATTAACGAATTACGCACATGAAATACTAAAACAAAGCATAAATTTGACAGATCAAATGTCAAATCAGTATAATTTGCTTCAGGTGTTGTCCAATGCATTACCGTATTAATACACGATGCGCAATCTCAGATTGCGCATATATTCGTTTTATCAAAACATAAGTCATTTCGCGTAGCCAACCCTGAGCTATAAACGTCATTTCCATACATTTTCAGATTGCGCCAAGATTGCGCATAAATTTTCAAGATTATATGTCCGAGATATATATATATTTTTTGACAGATAAATATATCAAACCGACCCGTTTGACAGATAAATATATGCGCAATCTGAGATTGCGCATCGTCTATTGCTACGGTTATAAATTGCATTTTTGCTAAAACTAAGTAATCTACTTAAAAGTTAGAAATGGGCACTTTTCCCTTTTAAGATCCTAGGCTGAAATTTCAGCCTATCAGCGATTTGAATTGTAAGGCAGTATTCGAGCAGCTATCAAAGTGGGTCCCAAAAGCCAAGCTCACTTCACCAGTGGGTACAGGCAGGCCTTGACCGACAACGGTTGTTGTGCCAAAGAAGAAGAATCAAAGTGGGTATAGTATACAGGTGGGCTTACCCCAAGGTGTATGAATTTAGAAGGCTGATTTTTATTGCTTCTGCTTCTGAATGAAGATGTTAAGCCAATCCTCCAGAAAGCCTTTGTGAGCAAAAGTGTTCACCCGTCCTGTCAAAAAGTGATGTTCAAATTTGGTTATAAAAACCAAGCTATGAGACCACCTGGTCTACATGCGCTTTGATTCTAGATTCTACCACCTGATCTCTTTAAGCAGGTACTCGAATCTAATTCTAGCTTTGAGGCTGAAATACAGGGTTTTCCAGGGGTTTTCATAGTTGTGGGACACTTTCTCGACTCTTTCTTATAGGAAGTGAACTTGATATGTTGAGAATTGGGCTCTATGGCACCCTTTTTGGACAGGCTTCTTGGAAAAACCTTTTGGATTTGTCCAACAAGGATGCTATAGAGTTCAGTTCCTGTTACATTAAGTTTATTTCACTTAAGAAAGAGTCAATAAAGTGTCCCACAGCTATGAGAACTCCTGGAAAACCCTGTAATTTGGACTGAAAATCGTAGGTTTGTATGGAGTGTTGACATGATTTCAGCCGCCAACTGTCAAATTTTATATAAAAAACTGACTAGAATCGTAAATGAGCCCCAATATCAGAATTTTCTGCATAAATCGTATCAAATAAATGATAAAATTCAAAAAAGCGGGTATAATGATGAATTGAATAAATATTTAAAAAAATATGAAAGAGTTCTTATTATTCTGCAGCTTAAATAAAGACAAGTGCTGCTGTCCTTCGAAAGATCAGTTGTTCAAATTAATTAAAAAATACATTTTTTTCATCATACACCCTGTCGAAAACAGGCGTCCACAAATTCCGAACGATGAATTGAACAACTAATTTGTTTAACTGCCTTATCCCATTATATGTCCTTTATTAAAGCGCAATTTATGTTCTTTTTTTTCTTTTTTTTTCTTCATATCCGTTAATCACTCACACCACCAACAGCCCTTTTCGCCGAACAGTTGTTTAGAGTAGACAACTTGTTTGGTGCTTTTTTGACCACCGTAAAACACGAGCAACTGTTTTATTTAATTATGCAAGGATATTAGATGGCCAGAGTGGTGTACCCTTTTGTCTCCTATGTTTTCCCCAGTTTCCCTTTACCAAAAATTGCTAGAATTATTAGTAGCGAGCAGCGAATGCCATCAACTTTCATTTAATCACATAAATGTTTAATTCCCCGGGCCAAAAAAAAAAAGATAACCGCTCTTGCTTGACAGCTGCCACTTTAAATCACCATCGCGCACCGATATGGAAGTTGACAGATTGAGGCGTAGTGCGCGATCTGTTTTCTCTGCCACAGTTTTCCACGGCTTAGCTTTACAACCCCTTTGTTCCTTTCTCCCGCTTCTAGAAAGTTGTAGAGGTCGAGAAGGTCGAGGATGTACCAAAACCAGGCAGAGCAACAAAAAAAAACCGCACTGAAGAAGGAAAAGAATTAGATAAAATGGGATTCATGTCAGCAGTGATTTGCATAACTCAACAACCCCTTGCTCCTTGCCTTTCGGCACACGGTGTAGGGTTGGGGAGGGGGGGATCAAGAAATTAAAGACGAAAGCGATTCGTGTAACGCCGGCAGTGTTCCGCAGGGCACAGCAACCCCTACCCCCCGAATCTGGAAGCCAGTGAGCGCTGGTGAGCGTAACGAACGGTCGGTGAATTTAAATAAGTCCTTGCTGCACACGGGGGATACCGTCGTGTTGTCCGTGTTTTGCGTTGCAAAACTGCAAAAGATTCACCCAACCCCTACGAAGCTCCGAACGAGAATGAATATCATTCCAGGGCGTGTGGGAGGCCAAACACAGCGAACCGGTGCTCGTTCGTTCTCATACTTTCTGTGCATTGGAAATTCGCCGCCAGGCATTTCCTGCACAACAGGTACAGGGAGCGAACCTTTCTGAAAATTGAGAACCAAAACCGGCGGTGTTGGTGGTGGTGCTGGGGGAAAAATCAACAACACAAGATGGTCCACCGGAGGCTGAGGGAAGAAATTGGCCCAGCATGTCAGAAATGTAAATTCCCTTTCCTTCCATCCCTTCCCATGTTCAGTTGCAGGTGGACGAGGACGATGTGGTCCGGAGGAGAATGGCTCGAATGGCCAGCATTCCCGGGTGCAGATAAAATCTGCACGAATTCGAGTGAATGATGATCGGTGTTGTTCCGGTTGAAAAGCAGAAGTTATACAATATACGCAGGGGCGGAGGATATCATGAAGCGGGGTGGGCTTTTGGATAGAACTGAAATCAAAATTATGATTGATGATGTTTTGCTACGCAGCAGAAGAAGCTGGGTATAAGACAGGCCGAGCGAAATTGAAGGGTTGAAAGGGCAGAAGAAGAAAAAAAACAGACATCGTTCACCAAGGGCTGTCGAATTCTGGGGTGTCCCACCACACTGGGCGAGAATGCAGTCTGTATGAGTGTAGTACAGCTGTGAAAGAGTTTATCAGTACAGTGGTGGTTTTATTAGTAATAGAACAAATATAATTAAAATCTATTTATGTTGATGTTTTATGTTGATATCCAATATCTCCTCAATATTTAATGTTTTGTATTGCTGTTCAATTTACACTTGTGCACTGTTAAGTTTGCTTTATGGTTAGTCTTGTAGACACTTTCATCATGCACTGTTTCTAAAGCATTTTGCCAAAGTAGGACCTTAAAACTGCTAATTCTTAGTTGATACAATTTCAATCAAACAAAAACACCACCTGGCTTGGTAGAAGATTAAGTTGCTTTACTTTGCACCTATTTTTGCTTCATAATAAGACATTTACTCCAACCTCATTAGACCAATTTACTCAACGTTCTTAACATTTTGAACGTTTTGGTGGAAGTTGAAACGTAATGAATAGAAGTTTAGTACATTTTAATTATAGGGAAACTCAAACTACATAACAAAAATGAAGATAAATAATTAACAACATCAAATTTATCTACAAATAAGTCAATCAGATTTAGTAACGGTTAGAGGAGCACTTGTAGAAATTTTGAGAAAAAGAATATTTTTGTCAGTTCTCCAGCGTTCCAAACAGCGAGGAGTAAGGACCAGCGACAAAGCCTACAGACAAGTGCCTAACTAGTGATTCAGATTAGCAAAGGGACGAGAAAAGTGAGTGAAGGTGAAAAAGTGATTGTGATGTATACTAATATAATTGAAAAATAGTTTCAGAACCGTTCTTGTACGGGTAACGAGAAATCCATCCCAACAGTATGTATATCAGGTCCAGGAATATATTCTATGCTTAATGCTTAATGTTCAGTTCCTCAAAACAACCACCATATGTGTTGTGCAAATTATGTTATCTTTAAAAATCATATTGATAATGTTAGATGAAGATTTATACATCTATTTGGAGATTAATCTAAAGTTTTAGAAGAGCCTTACGCATATGACCACCACTGTAAGTGCTTCACTCGCACACCTCCAAGCGATACACCATAGCGAGCACCAACAGCGTTACAGCAGTATGGCACGGGATTGGTTGCTGGTCAGTGCAAACCCGTTCCCGGGATCCCGTGTTCATCTTTGCCGATATGTCCGATTATTCATCCTCAAAATCTCCCCCGATCCTTTCAAACGTAAGAAAACCCCCAGCGGCAGGGTTGAAACTGGACATGACATGAAAGGTATTTACTTTCGCTGCGAGCAAAATCTTCCAACCCTGCTGGAAAGGGGAAACCGGAACCCTTGTTTGTTTTGCTATGAGCCGTTCGGTAGCAAACTGCGCCGCACCGCATCTTCTTCGAGGTGAGGTGAGATGGGCGTGATGGGTTGTGTCTTTTGCTAGCCTCTGATGAGGAAAATATCTTTTTCCATTTGTCAAAAAATAAATAGATACCGAAATTGAAAGAAATGGTAACGAGTCCATTCGGTTGCGCGTATAAAAAAAAGTAGAAGGAAACGAACGGACACTGTAGGGAAAAAGGGTTCCCCGTGCCGTTGTTGAGAAGGGATTTACACGCACACTGGCAGAATTGGGTGCAGTCGGTAGGAAAATGATGGTTGGAAAGGCCGGCGAGGGCATGAAGAAAATTGAAGCATTGATCAGCGACGGACAGCAAACACCCGGGCTGAGATGTTGAAAAGGAAACGCTCGAAGAAGCAGCAGCAACAACAACAACACAAAAGAAAACTAATAAAAATGCAAGATGAAAACTTGAGCCTAAACAATGTCCAACGTGATAAGCGTTCGGTATTGGCAGTGGGAACGGGTCTAATCTAAAACCATTGAAACATCCTTAAGCTAAACGCAAATACAGTTGGAGAAAGGGAGGGGATCGGGACGTTTTGGGTGGTTAAAAATTTCGCCGAAAAGGAAACAACTGACAGCGGGACAAGAAATTGGGAACACTGGGAAGGGAACGCCTGTTGAAAAAATAGCCACCAGTTATTGGCCTATTCGGAGCATTGGTGGTGCATTAGCTGGAAAACTCACGGTGAAAAGATGTTTTGATTACAAAAGATTAAAAATGATTATAAATTCATAAGAGCGCTCGTGGCGAAAGATATGCAAAGTGAGACAAGAGGCTGTTTTCATTACGCCGAGGGAACAGAGAGCTCGGGAAAAGTTTGCTAGATGTTTGGTAGAGCAGAGAGGGAGTGTTTTCTATTCTTTGGAAGAGAGTAATTAAAATAGGGTACAAAGCACATTTAAGAAATTGGAGTTTAAAGATGATAGGAAATTGATGCATTCATTAATGGTATAAGGAACTTGCGTTAATATTAGCTAACACAGCTTTGAAATCAGACGACGCAATGAGGCCTCTTTGAGTTTGGAGAATACCGTCCTAAACATCTCATCTAGCGATCAAGTCGAGGATCTATCAAGTCGTCTATCTTCTTAAGCTCTTGTCTATGTATGTCTCGCAGATCCAATCATTTAACTCTTTCATATTCCTGTTGTAGGTTCTAGAGGAGATTTCACATAGCATCTATCCCAGAGTTCATACAAGGTTTCGAGTCATATGCTGGAATAGATCAAATTTGCAAGCATACTGTGGAGCTGTCATCAGATTGTGGGTGCCGGTGTAAATACCTCAAAACATTTTCGTTAAGTTTTTGTAATAATAACCCCACGGCAGGATTTATTTAGTTTATCATGTGTATATCTAAATGCCATATGAAAACCTCTCAAAATGATGTTGTTTAGAAAACATCATCGATATCAATTCGAAGAACTTTCCCTTTCAATCACAATCGCTGCAATGTCCTATTTCATTTTTTTGTGAATTCTGATTTTTACACCATTCTATTCTCTGTCGGTTTGATATCTTATATTTGAGCCTTTCTTCCGCCTGATAAAACACTAACAGGTCCAAATTTCCTCAAACAGGTCCCAGGTCCAAATATTTTGGCATTTTTTCGTTGTATAGAAAACACGGTATTAACGATTTTGGTTTTGATTTTGATCAAAACATCAATATTTAACTCAGTTTGGATGAGACCACTGTAAAACATGAATTATTTGCTTGCTAGAACCATACTTGTGGCTTGTTTTGGCACCGTGGAGGTATTCAAGTACTCAAACATCCAATAATATAGCACGATTGTTAGACTATGATAACGTTTGAGGCAACGCCCCACTTACGAAAAAGGAATTTAACTGTTGACAATGAAGTGGTAAATCCATTCTCCTCACTAGGACATATCATTCAGTTCACCAGTATTATGAAATCCATTTGTACCTCCAAAAATGAGATGATAGATAAGCGGAAGGATTGAACGTTGGAACATTAATGGCAAATATTTAACGCTACAACAACACACCACGTCAAAACATGCGTTCTCTTAAACAACTTTTAGTCATCTCTTCGGCAGTGTCCCACAAAAACCCCGATGTCCAAAAGTTGTTTAATAAGGCGCCAATAAACGCCAGCAACATCGCAACCAGTAGTAGCAGTAAACCTGATACGACACACTTTAGAAGACACGGAGATGCGGTGTACCGATAATGCGCGATAGCATGTCGATTGCTTTTCGTCAATCATTGCCTTCCAGGGTTGTGTGTATGTGTACTATAATCTTCTAGCAACCCTTCAACAGCATCACTGCTTATCGGGTAGAGTTTGTATTATCGACCTCGAGCGCTCAAATAGGGAAGGAAGTAACAAGAGAAACTTAAAATTGCTTACAATTTCCCGGGACTCCCCGCACCGGTACGACGCTGTAGTTGATGCGTGAAGTATCTTATCAAGATGGAACAAACCGAACCACGCGCACACACTCCCACACATGGTCTTCGTTGAACGGGGTATTAGATAACACTGGGACTGTGAAGACGTATTATCTTTATGGCCTACCGACCCGATCTTCCCAAAAAAAGGTATATCCGATTTCTATTTCCAAAACCATATCCCGATGGGACAAAAGGTTTCACTAGTGGTCCCCTGCGCTTTGCGTGCGTTACCCCCAAAAGGGGTAATCGTGCTCGCTGAGCTTGTACTCAGCTTTTCCTGCTGCTTTGGCACTTTAAAACTCCCGGTCGCTACAAATTGATCTCACCACCACAACCACCACCATTACCTGTGTTGGGAAACTTTTTCACCACATCGTTTCTTTTTTTCCAAGGTGCTCCACAAACGAAACGAATGTCGTCTTATCAGCGTTACTCTTCGACAAACCCCGTTGGTTGGTTTTACCCGTAAACGTGGCGACGAATTTCCTTCGTTTTTTTCCCTCTGTTTCGAGCATGTCCCGTCTCGCTTTCGTTTCGTGGTCGAAGTTTTAATTAAATATTTAACGCCTGCTTTCCAGAGATCCCTTGTGCCAACGGGCGGAAATTGTGCATCACTTCTTTCGCAGCTCTGTTGCTGTTGAAGGCTTTACTTCATTCTTCTGTCTTCCCTCACGGGGGCGCAATTATCAGGTGTGTTGGCCTGGAGCTGGATGATGATGAAAGGGGGGGGGGGGGGGGGGAGAGAGAGAGAAATGATTCCGTTTCCCGGAAGGAAAGTAGGCTTGTTCTCTTATACCGTTATGTCGCCTTCGCTCCAAACGAGTGCAAATTTTCCCTTTTCCTGAACGCTTTACCTTTAGAGATTTGCTTTTTGCGGGAAGTTTTCCACCAAGGGGAAAGCTCGATTTAAACTTTTGCTGCGTGTTTTCCGGTTTAGAAAAGAAGTGTGTGTGAGAGAGAGAGAAAGAATAACCGACGAAGGAACATCTAACACAGATTCCCAACCGTCTCCGTCAGCAGCACCGCCGAGAAACGGGAAATGCTACGGGGAAAACACATCCTAGCAATAATAAACTTTAGGAAACAGGTTTTGTTTTTCCCCCGTCGAACACAAAAAAATCCTCACCGTACAGAGAATTTCTTCTCTTCAGGGCATACGCCTTTCGGTTATTATGTCGTGGAGTACGGGGGGAGCGGAGAAAAAAAGCGATGCCTAATTAGCGAAAATCGACAGTCGTGGCAGGAAATGCTAATTTTGCATTATTTCAGGTGTGACGGGAGTAACGGTGTGAAACAAGATGAAACAAAAAGAAAAGAAATACTTGGGAAAAGAAACAAGCCTGCCGGCTATTGCTCTTCTAGGTATTCTCCTTGGGCGGTTCACTGTTCCCGCCTCCGTATTAGCTCCAATTTTTCTATTTTACCCCGCTGATAAAGAGCTGAACCAAAGAAAAAGAGTTCATTAGCCGTAGATTACACACTGTTTCCTTTTTTCAACCATACGATACATAATAGTTAACCGCGATGTGCAGGCGGATCCTGTCGATTCAATATTGTGTGTTGGAATTTTGCTTTCAAAAATGCTCACCACAATTGCTGTTCCGGGTTTGTTTTGGCTAAGCTCATAATTAGGACTACAGTGCGGTAAAGTTGTTGGGTGTGGTAAAAATTCTACAGCAATTCCTGAAAATATTTGTGGGAAAAAGTTGTGCAGTTGTGTTCGTGGAAGGGCTGCTGAGCGTATAATTAGCACTTGATCTTGAGAGTAGCTTGAGCTTGATCTTGAGGAAATGCTTCATTTCCCACATTCAACAAAGTGCTTCTAACATGAATGGTATTGACGAGAAAAAAAACATTGTTACCAGATAATTGTTGGATTGTTTGTCGTCTTAAGATAAGTCTGTCCGATAGAACCTATTGAAAGAAATTCAGCAAAAATAGTGAATTTGTCAATAAAGCTTTTAATGCCGTTTTATGGAAATAATTATAAATAGAATGACTTTCACGTTTCGGTGTAACTTTTTCTAGTGTTTTATATTTACCGAGTGTTGTTTTTCATAGCGCAAAATTAAAAGAGATTACACCGAAACGCGAAAGAACATTATCCGAAATCGTAGGATAGAACATTGGTGCCGTGACCAGGATAACGACGAATTCCGGTTAAAAAAATTAGACGTATTCTCACGATATTTGTGATGTCCACACGTATCATTTAACGTCATCATAAAACCGAACTATGCAAACCCAACAACGTATCCTATCGTCCAAAAGAACAGCGTTGCCAGCGAAGTTACACCAAAATGCGAAAAAACATTATCCGAAATCGTAATATTAAACATAGAGTAAATATTTATAATAGACAATGACCTCTGAATTAAGTAATGACCACATATTCATTTAATTATAAGTAGACCTTTAAAATGATAGCACACCATAAGACGTTTCAGTTATTGTAACATAGGAATTTGCAATTGAAAAGTCTACATGATCTTCGCCGTGTGATGGAATTGGTTAAAGACACTCAGAACGTATTGCTACCTCTTTAAAAAAGTGACCCTTACCTTTTTACCTAGACTGGAATTTAGGACGCCCTCATGATTCGTCTTGTGTACAAGACCTCAATTATAATCATACAAAGATGATACAGGCATCCTAAATATGAGTTTCACTTATGGATATTAACAAGGGATCCCTAGTCACAAATTCTACGCAATAGATCATTATCACTATCAAGAAGCACTTCACTACGATGCATCTGTCGAACTGGTTTATTTCTAGTACGTTCATGCACCTAGCAAACCCCGAAATGTTGATGAAATTGTCCAAAAGAAAGATTGCCCTTGTATGAATTCTTTAATTATGAAGGCTTTTGTAGCACAGTTCCCGTAACACTGTTTATAGAACCGATGCAACCATTTGTTTTATACTAAGGTCCTAGTCATTATTTATTCGAATGAGATCAGACAATCCATTCAGTAATGTCAGAAGCTAGCTTCTGAACTAATTTAATTTTTATTTCAAAAAATGAATAAAATAGTTCCACGTTGTAGCATGAAAGCTACACATTTCCCTTTATCTTATCCCAAACAACAAACGTGCTCCGGCGTAGACGAGTATTAAGAGTCGCCAACGTTCCAAACTCTGCAACCGCCCAGTGATTTGTGTCTTTATCGATTTACCGGCCAACGGTTACTCCTCCTGCTCCACTATCTCATGCCCATTCTACCGCCCATCAAACACCCAATATGCCGCAGAAAAACGCACTTCGCTCGGGCTGACAAGGGATTAAATTTATGACAACAGAAATAGTGTCAATAATTCTTGGCCATGGATCTTCCCGAAGTCAAGAAACCGTTCCGTGTGAGAGTTTGTTTTTGCGACTATTTGAATTTGAAGCGTTCTAGCCGCTACGTGACCGTCTCAATACGGGGTTTGCTGTTTTTTTCTTTCTTCTGTTTGGTTCCATTTTGCTAATATCTACCAATTTCATGGTTCGATTTCGACCGGCGGAGTCTCGCAGCCTCCCCGCCCGGAGCAAACAATGCCATAACCATTCATCTTTGTGCGGGTCCCATAATTAAGTACATTCCCAATTTTTCACATACGGAACGATAAATCCATCCATTATCGGTGATTTACCGCTCGCTATCGTCCTTGTCGTTGCGCGTGCTGGAGCTGTGTAGCGTTTGTCACCGGACTTTTTTCCGTTGGACAGTGGCCGTCGCCGCTGCTTTCGCTAGCGCACATTATCATAATCGAGCGATGGGTCAAAAGTGTCTCAACAATAGGCGAGGTGAAATTTGTGGAAAGTTTTGAATTGATGTCATTGA
Organism: Anopheles gambiae; assembly: GCF_943734735.2. Classification (NCBI taxonomy): domain Eukaryota; kingdom Metazoa; phylum Arthropoda; class Insecta; order Diptera; family Culicidae; genus Anopheles; species Anopheles gambiae. Next base: position 85,981,052 of record NC_064602.1, read on the forward strand.
CGTCCAAGAAATTGTTTCGCTGAGGAAATCGTTTTGCTCTCTTTCTTCGGTTCCAACACACGGGTCCTTCGCGTCCCAACGCTTGACGTTCATAATTGGCATCGGCTGAGGGATGGGCAAGGGCCATTAAAAATGGCACAGAAGCTTCTTCCGCCAAGTAAACGTCCAACAAAATCGATTCGAAAGGCCCCGTAGTACACACATACATAATACATATTTTCCCTTGTTTGACCTGGATGGCACTCCTGGAGTCTTGGTACCTGCTGCGGGAAAGGTGGAACTAATCATAATATATTATGTTTGCCGGAGACAGTTTTCTTTGTTTCCGTTTTCCACAGCACCCGCAGTCCCGCAGTTGTGGGGTGGGTGTTATTTTCCGCAAAAAAACGAGATCTTCTGCGTTCTGTATTGGTTTCGCCTGATAGAGAGAGAGAGAGAAGGGTGAGGGAAACGCCAAACAGGGAAAGCCAACAGGGAGGGATCCATATTTTCCAACCAGCCCACAAGTATGACAATACGGCTTCCGGAATTGAATTAGTTCCATATGAAAGTTGTACGATATTACGCGGGGGTAAAGATTTATCGTACCCTGCACGACCGGCACATGGTGACCCAATATCCACATGAAGGAAAAGCGGTATGCTGTATGCGTATTTTCCATCCCCTCGTCCCATTAACTCGTGTCCATGTGTCATGTGTGATATGGTTTTTTCTTCTTCCAGAAATTGATACAGCATCCGGACGGGCGTGAGTCATGCTGTACGGCGTGTGAGTGTTTGGACGTGACGTGTACGGGTAAAATCTTTGCCTAATGAGAGCTCTTTATTAGCGTGCCGTCCGGCAGAATGCAGATTTTTGGTATTTGAAATTGAGGCTCGCCTGCTAGACGACGAGCACGAGGATACGGGCACGTACGGCGCGTTTCATCAGCAGTTGGCATAAACGTTTCCACACTACAGTGCGAACAATGATTATAGGTGCAATTGGAAGCTATTTTGAATTTTCAAATGCTGTTGAAAGTTATTTCCTGGTCATTATTTTCAAAGAACCTAATAACAATGAGGTACATGTGATTTCATTGCCACAAATCCAAAAACTTGAGGCTTTTTTTGTAAAATAATACTATTAGATGGACTACAGGAGGGTTATTAGCTCTGATTTTGGTAGCCATGATGGATGGAGAATTCTAAACAGATTGGCAGGTAGGCAGTTAGGGTTGCTGAGGATTTTGTATGCAACTTTTAACACCTTGGCTGTCAAATGAAGATTTTTCAAAGTACCCTGGACGGATCAACCTGTAATATTTCATGGACATTGATCTTGAACTAAAATAATTTTTTTCTATAAATTACTGTAAATAATCAATAACATAGCTCTCATTAATTATTCTATAAATCTCTTAAAAATGACCAAGAAGACTCGGAGAGAACAGACATTTGAATTTACTGATCAATAAAGTGACGCTTCCAAAAGTATTCTCCACTGTACATCGAATAATTTCGTACGGCGTCCAAAAATGTGCCGCTGTCGAACCATCCGGGCCGTGTTGTTCCCGTGTCCCGTTTTTTCCAGAATAGTTTGCAATTTGCTCCGCCAACCTCCTTTTGCGCAAACCCATCGCAGCTCGGTCGATTAGCAGTTTTGGCGCACTATTTCGAATGGCCTCCTCCCCATTCTCCGTAGCTCGATATGCACCAGCATGTTCCCGGACATAAAACAAAGTCTGCCCGGGACCACTCGTTCAGGAAGGGTGAGAAGAAAAAAAAATCCAATTACGAGACCAAAACTTCCCGTTCACGGTCCCGTACGCGCGCTGGCAGAAGGCAAAAATTGTTACACTGTTTCCCTGTGTTCAGGTCGCTGCCAGCGGCGGGAATTGGGGCTGGTTTGGGGGCCATAAAAGAGTCAACCGATTTCAATCACGCAGAGGCCGCCGCCACCGTAATCGCTCTCATTAGAATGGAGCAGCAAGCGGAAAGCGCGCATTTAGGTGTGGGGAGCAACAGCAGCAACAAAAAAACCCACCGGGAACCATGCGATTCCTCCCGAGCAGTATCGACGGCATGTAGTAGTAACCCGAAACATGCTCGCAATGGAAATGGCCAAATTATGCGCCCGGGCCAAAGGTTTTTATGCGCTTCGACAGCATTTTTCCCGGGGGGGGGGGGGGGGGGGGATGGGATCGCTTTTCCGACAGCTTGCTCATCAAACGAACCGTAGACCGTTTGTTGCGGCAGCACCAAAGGCGGCATTTCCCTTCTGGATATTGCCATGGTAACGATCGTCCGAGCCTCTAGCGCAGATGTGGTTGTTGTTATGCAGCAGTGCTGTATTTTGCGATGCAAGTAGGTTGCAGGTGGGATGAGGGTACAGTGATGGACATTTTTTCAAATTAACCCTACAAACATACACCGGTCAATGGTGAATGTCCAGGAAAGAGCCAAAAAGGGGAGACGTGAAAATCTCGTTGAAATCACTAAACCACATCCACAGGATATCAATCTCATCTGCTGGCATCATCATGCACACCAAACCGACCTGGTTGGGCTGTGCAAACGACTCACCGCGTGGTGTGTGAGGCATGGTTATGGCCTCCAGGAGTACGACGACAACGACGAGGACGACGACGCAACAATTATCGTAAAAAGTAATATCCTTACCGAAAATGTGCTACACCGACACATAACCCGCCCCCCGGTTGGGCAGATATGTTCCCGCAAAAAGGGCAGATGTGTCAGAAAAGGGAGGAGGTGTGCACTATTGCCGGATACCTTTCGGTGCAATTGCGGCTCCAATGCGCATCCCGACAGACGGCGACGGTTAAATGTTGTGTAACGAAATGACTCATTAAGTCAAACTGGTGCACACTCCCTCCCGGAGCGCGATTTGGGACATTCGCGGCAAGTGAACAGGGTGACCATGGAAAAACTCAAAGGAAGCGAGTGGAAGACTGTGGTGACAACACTGCTCAGGTATCAAGCCACTCTCTCTCTCTCTCTCTTTCTCCCTCGGGACAGTCGGTGACAAACAAGGTGGTCGCGTACGTACGCCAATGGATACTGCAGCAAATGGAGGGTTCGTAGTTTGGTTCCAATTAGTGTGTGCGGGGGAGCAAAGGACACACCACCAACGAAACACGGTTCAATTAAATCGAATTGCCCGGAATCGGCCAAAATCGCTCCGGACGGAGCAATTGATTAGACGTAAAAAGGGAAATTGTTTTATTGTTTTGGCTTTCGCATACTAATGAGCGATTATGAGCGAGATTATTTTAAACGAACATCACTTACTTCCACCTGAACTGGCGACTGTGGCAACACATTTTTTTGCGGCACACCCTGTACCTGTGCCCCCTGTGTGTGTGGACCAGAGAAGGGGCAAATGACATGACCATAAAGCGACGCCTGCCTTTGTCATTTTAGCGTGTAATGTGCTCCGTGTTTCCTAGCAACCGGCACAGAGGTTCGTAGACATCATCCCTTCAACCGAAATTCTTCATCACTGACCCGTCAGCAAGAATTTTGGTGCCACTACTCTTCGGGATGGGGAAAACGGAAAAAAGCAGGGATGAAATCACGCCACCGAACCTACAAGAAGTCTTACTCGCGGGTAACTATGGGCAACTCTGTTCGGGGAGTGCAACACTTCCAGTTGGATAGGTGAGTTTTTACTGCTTCCAACTGCGCTGCTTTGTCCAACCAAAGGAGGACGAAGGATACAAAAGCTGACGAAAATAAAAGCGAAATCGCACGCGGTCGTGATTTCGGAACGAACCCAAGCAGCCCATTTAATTTGCCCAGTGGTGATGAATAGTGCGCTGAGTGCTGCTTTTAGTTCCGCAAAGCAATCGGATGGCGAATTCTCTTTCAGAGCAGATGTCACCAGAACACTAATGCCCGGAGTGAGCAGTTACCGGAGTGGAATTGCATCTGAGATTAGACGGACATTAAAGAACTTTGTTTTAGTACATTGGAATCACCGGAAAAAGCCTTCAGAATGGTCCAAATTTGTTACCGCTGTTCAGGATACTCTCTATGAACACTTTAATGTCGTTTTCTTCAAACCCTTCTCGAATGACACAACACGAATTTTAAGGCAAAACAATGTAACGTAAGACTTCCTACTTTAGGGTTGCCGGATTTCTGTAGAGCATAACCTTCAGAAAACCCCAGCGCCCTCCACCAGCATCGTTGAAAGGGTTTGTTCCTTTTTGCACCAGTTTTCCTGGGAAAGTTTTCACACACCTTCCTCCCGAGCTGGCACGAGCTGGGAAACGGCGAGCCTAAAAGTTCTGAAAGTCGTTGTGATAAATATTCATATCAGCAACCGGCGAGGGTACGCGTGGTAACTTTGGTAACTTGCCCTGGTGATGTACAGTGAAAGGTTCCTTGGGGGGAGGGGAACCACCGTACCACGACGGAGAACATTCGAAGAGATTTGGGTCCGTTGGAAGGTTATCACTAGAGACTGTTTCAGCTCCTTTGGAGAGCCGGGAGTATTGTTATTCAATTAGAACTGGAAATTAAGTCATTTCACACAAACACACATGGTTCTATACTTACTCAGTGTCTTGGTAGAGCCTCGTCTACTGAGCACCGAACTGGACATGCGACCCGGGACATCGCCATGGCATGGAACTTTACGAGAAACGTTCCGCTAACTTCACGACCGTAACACATCACCACCGTTGTCAGTCCCCTTTCGGCGACTCAATCAGGAAGTCGCATTGATATTCCACACAAAGCGCCGGATGTGACAACCTTGAACAGGACATCTTTGGGATGGCGTTTGAATGCATAACCTACAGCTTTTACCGGCAACGCTCTACTACTAGCCCGTTTTCAGGGAAGAGGGACGAAACTTGACGTCACATGCAGCAGAGACTATCCTCAAACTCCGAACCTCTTACTACCACAAAACTCACTAATGCCTGTTCGGGATGGAATTGAAGGGAAATTTAGTGTGTCTTGTGCAATGTTATTGTGTGTTTTTGTTTGAAGGAATTAAATTGTTTGAATTGAATGGGGCTCCAATTCAAGCCAGGGTGGAAACGCCGAATTGTGCGGAAATTCCAAGTAAAACTTCACACAATTGATAGAAAAGGTTTACCACATACACAAGCTGTTCGATCGATTCGAATTCAGTTATAGCATTGATTCCCCGTTGTTCCAAAAGGGAAGCACATTTTTCAATGGAAACCTTGCGGGCTGGCAGGAATTCTCAATGAAAGAAATTCCCGGGAACGCTCCCGAGTCCCCCGTTCGGGATCGCTTCATTCCGAAGTCTTTATTCTTTTCCACCCGTACCACGCTTTGCTACCTTTTAATATTTCTCCGGGAATACAGAGGCTTTTTTGAGCCTATTTCTCTGTAAAAAAGAAGCAAAATGTAAGTGGGAGCTTCCCGGGGACTCCGCGCATCCATTCGGAGTGGGTGGGAGATGGGGGTGAAACGGTGATTGAAGCTCTTTGTGTGTTATTCGCTTTATGTTTTTTCGTTGTAAATATATTAAAAGCGCAGAAATTTATATCCTTACCGCGTGTAGACTCGCGCCCGCACACCCGCAGTCAGGGCCTTTTTTCGGTTGTTATTGAATTTTTGCTTTTCCAAAGTCACTTCCGGGGCACGCCGCCTGGATTAGTATTAATTTTCTGTGTCTCGAATCACTTTCGCTACACACAGTGGCGGGCCACCCTTATGCGACTCTCTCTCTCTCTACCCTCTGAACCCTGCCACTCAATTGATCAGCAGCAGCGCGAACCTTGTTTTAGCAACAGTGCCGGGAGTGTTGGGAAGCAGCGTTGTGTTACTAAGCACACCGCCGTAGCAAGCCATGAAGTACGGCGCTACTGATGACGGGGCGCGACGATGACGGAGACGTACGGAACATGGGTGTGTATTGATGTTTTCATTTGTGCTCAGTATTATTGATGAATGGCAATGAGTATTTTGATTAAATTTCCACACGCCCAGGCGCAAGCAGACCCTGCCGGAAACGCCGGAAGAAGACACAGGTTCACAGCACATACACAGCAGCGGGGCCGGTACGGCGCTGTTGGAGCAAAATTGCAACTACAGCAGGACGGGATTTTGTTGTGATGTTTTCCTCTTTTTTTCTCTCTCTATCCTTCTCCCTCTGCCACAGTTTGCAACCAAGCGGTGTAAACGGTTCCAGTAGTTCGTACCAGCGAACGGTTGGTTGTTTGTGAAGGGCAAAGCGTATAAAATCCAATTATGACCCAATTTCAACCTCATCAGCATGTAAATTGACCTCGGCAGGATGTCCCCCTCCCCCACCCCCCCAATGAACCTACGGCTCCTCCCGTAACTGGACGTCGGTATCCGGAAATGGTCTGACGGTGCTGGTTATCCACTTGGGCCACACTTGGGCGTTGGTCAGTCAGAAGAGGTGGTAATTAAATTTTCAAAACCACTTTAAAACTCGATCGAATTAAATTCGGCACGACGGGATTTTGAGTCGTAGAAGTTAGGCCGAGGGTTTTTTTTCATCGGGTAAAAATAGTTCATATTACGCATCTGTATGTTCCGAATGGCAACTACACTGCTCTGTGCGGTTTAAATCTCCAACTCAGACTCATATACAGTCCGGCATCCGGCAGGGCGTTCTCGGTAGCCAATTCCATTAATGCGACAGGTTCCCTGCACCCCTTTTACTCGGCGAAACCTTCGCCCGCGTCTGAGGTTACCGCGTGATTTCCGTGAACACTTGGGCGGCTTCCTGGACACTGCAAGGGCGGCTGTTGGCCCTGGATGTGTACCAAAACCCTGCCCAAAATTGGCCTGGCTCGCAAGGATTCCGTTTTTCCATTTCCGGCCTAACCCGGGATCCTTTCCAGGGGGCGTTTTTTCGACCATTGGGCCAGTTTCCAGGAAAGGAAGTCCACCAGAGTCCACTAACCGAGATGGAACGGAATTGGCTTTGTTGGAGGGGCTCATCTCTTCTTTTTTCCCCTTCTCCTCACTCTCTTGTTACGAGATGACGCATTTCAGGGATGGGAAGGATGCAAAAGGTTTCTGCCCGGCAACAACAACAAAAAAAGGTAATGGAGAAAGGCTCCCATTAGGCGCGAGAGCGATGGGGAAAATGACGGGAGGGTTTGTAAGAGCGATTCATTCATTCGGGAGGAAGTGTAGCTAGGTCTTTTTCAAGCGAAGCCTTTACTTGCTCTTTCTTTCTCTATTTCTCTTAGTAAGTGTATAGTAGTGACTCTTAGATTTTTTGTTGTTGCTGGAGCTTATTCATTGACCTTCTAGTTGACAAAAGTACAAGAATGAAAGGAAGAAAAAAATCGAATGTCCGTCAATCCGTTGCTTTTAGGTCTGATTGTGGCGAGTCCGTGATTTCCTTGTACTATTTTCGTTGTAAATAGAAAAGAAATACCGAAAGGCGTGCTCGTGTTTTATTCTCTTGATTGACATGAATAAAATACACTTAAGTGAAACATGCGACGCAAAAGACTCGCTCACGCTCCCAATGTCAATCATTGCCGGAAATCGGAAACACAGCTCAAGAAGTCCTGCCCACCGCTTCCTCTGTGGAACCATTGCTTCCGAGGACGAAGAATAGATGTGTCCCCCTCCCCTCGTTTCATGCTTGAAACCGAACGGGAAAAAAACACATCCCAGAACTGTCCACCTTCACCACCAACGGAGATGAATGTTTAATTTCCGCCTATGACGTGAAGTGACCAACGCAGATTGTGATCACACGTCCAACCCGCTCCGATGTCACTGTCAAGTGGTGTAGTTTGGATCACCCCGCGTTTGAACTGTCCCGCAAACACGTGCACCACGCAAGGACAATGCTCTATGTGTATTTTTTGCTGTCCAAAGGATAGGGTTGTGCGGTTTTGAGGTTCTATTGTTCCCCGGGAACATACTTTCCACTGTGCACTGATTAAATAAATGACATCTAAATTATTTGTAACCCCCGTGTGTGAGTGTGTCACGCCAGAACCAGAACCCACTCAAACTGTCACTCACAAGGGACAGTTCTTTTGGGATGTTGTTGTGTGCGAAGTTTTTGTACCGCTCCTGCCCATTCCACCCAATGCATGATGGAGATTGCTCTATGACCAGGCGGACGGCCAAAAAATGCGCAACGTAATGCCCCACGGGGCAGGCAGGAAATGAACAGGACCCTACCAACCACCACCAACAAAAAAACAGTGACAGGAAACACTCGTCCAAGAAAAGAGCGATTCTCAGCAAGGTTTTCGATCCGAATGGGGTTCAAATGGGATCACTTCCCTCTTTCCGTTGCACAGCGATGCACGCATAACTCTCGTACGAATATGAAAGGCCAGCCAGTAACAACCTACGAAAAAAAAGGGTAAATTGTCAAGAAAACCGCACAACCGACTTCAGCTGCCCGGGCAAGTAAGATGCCCGGTGACATGCGGCAACGCGGCGTTGCGAGTAGGGTCAAGCGGAACCGATTCGATCCAACTCCAACCGCTTCGGACAACCCCTGGGGAACCCTTGTTTTGCTAATAATGGCGTACCCTCTAATGGTGGTTTATGATAATGCGTAATGCGTGTTTCATACTCGGGTGGAATTTTAATCTTAGATCTTCTTTTTTGTTGTTGTTTGTCCTTGAAGAGTGAAGGAGAGAAAAGGTAAGAGTGCTTACAATGGAGTAACAACAAAAAATAACGTTCTATTTGAAATCCTTCTTCTTCTTTCTACTAGGGAGGAGTGTACACCATTGGACGCCTACGCTTACTATGATTGACAGTTGTTTGTATGGTGTCGTTGTTTATAGGGGTAGAGTTGGAAGGCTAAGATGACAGGGCCTTACTTCAAACAAAGCAACATTTGGGGTTTGTTTTTTTTCGGGGTACAGTTCTTGGAATCCAATCTACTACCAAGTGACTACTAATGCCAAAAAAGAGGTTAAAAAAACATGGTAACAAAGTGATTAATATCCTAACCCCCAAAACAGGGATAATGAGATCAATCCCAAAATCTGATTCGATTAAACACACATTAAAAGAGGACATTGGACAAATTGCCACCGAACAACCTTTTGCTCACACCAGCGCCAAAGTGTTTTGTTTTTGTTTAGCGCACCAAACATTCGCATACTAATGGGGCAGAAGGGATTTGAATAATTCTATACCTAGCGTGTCGAACATATATGGAAGACAAGGGTGATTTCTTATGGCAATTACCATAAACCAGCGATGCGACAAGTGCGGTGCGACATTCTTGCACCAAACCCCTCCTGCCCGAAAGTGCCTCATCAATGTCAAGGAGCGCTTAACCCGCTCTCCCCAAAAAAGGGAACGCGTTTGATTGCGGCCGCCAAACGTGAAGTTCCGAACACGTGTCACCCGGAATCGATTGCCAGGGAGGTTGGAGGAGTGGCATTATGGCGAAGTGTGGAGTCCGTAGTTGATGAACTCGACACCACCATGTACGTTTACGCTGGCCGCGGATTGTCGGGCCCACGCCTACACAAAATTACCGCGTGTGTGCGCTATTGGACCCTGCTTAAAGCCGCACCGCGTGTTTGCGGTCAGGCGGTGGTCGCGTGATGGAAGATTCCCAACTACTACTATTCGTTGCTCCCAGCTGCACATCGATATGTATCGCAGAGGTAATCTCTTCGGCCTTTACAAGCTCCCGGGAAGGGAGCGAGGGAAAACGGGGCACGGTGAGAGGAGTTAAAAAGGTTCAATTTGCATAAAATTATCGACTCCCAATCGCGTAACCACTATACAGACGGGGGACCAACGGGGTACTTGGTGGTGGCACCATCAATCTGATCAATCTCGTATGTGCGTGTACCGTATGCCCTTGACAGTGGATAGTGGAATAGAATCGGCTTCTTTCTGCCTCGGTTGTTTGTTTACTTGGGTGAGCTGGCCTTTTTTGCTGCTGCTGTTGCGGCTTATTCTGATTGCCCTCTGCTTCAGTTTGCAAGGGCACCCGTGTGGCGCCGGTATTTGAAGCCGGTAAGCGTGCGAGCTCATTTACGCTTGGACGCTTGGATGGGGTAGGCCTCTCACCTTCCCCCCTCGGTTGGACAAGTGTTGTCAACTTCAACAGCACCGCGGCTTGTACGAGCACAATATGACCTATTCAGCACACGCGGGAACCTACCTAACCCTTCAACCTGGTTCTCGGTTCTCGGTTACGAAAGACTGATTTGCATTTGCCATACAAAAACAACTCGCCAGCTAGGAGCGTTACGTTGCCATTGCCGGTACCTGTTGACGTTGAGTCATCCGTTTCGGTCGCAGGTATGACACGGGTATATGAAGTCAGTATTCCCCCCTATCGCCTATCCCGGTAGCTCTTTCACGCATGGCGAATATTTGGAGCCTCGCGTGCGACCCGAGAGCTAAACTTCTCGGGACATCCAATATGCAGAGTGTGCTAGCAGTAGTTTCAAGGAGGACAAGAGTTGTGAAGTTGTCACGGCGTAAACAGCATCCATCATCACCATCAGCCGATGGTGGACGACCAGTACTTTTGGATCGTTCATAGCCCAGGAGACTAGGGAAGGGAGTTCTGACCTTCAGCAGCAGCAGCATCAGCAGCCATGCGCTGAGCGTACTGAAGCTACTGGCGTGCCCGCGTGATGTATGGGACAAATATTAGCCGCCTCGACCGCGGTACACCTTCGGCAGACGGTTCGTCAACAACACATTGCGGGATGGGATAGACAAACAACTCATCTCCGCGATTATTTGCATTCCTAGACGAGATCCCGATCAACAGCGAGCTCGCGAGATAGAAACCTGTTTGGAAGGCATGGGGGAGAAGGAGAGATCTATTTAAGTGAAAACTGTTGTTGTCGATATATCACGAGTCAATAGCACACTACTCCCAGCCGATCGGGCGTCTATGGAATGTTTGTTTGTTTGTTTGTTTGCCGCGGGAGCGGGATAGCGCTTTCCAGATGAAGAGGTTTGACAATGTAAAATAGACTCGGAGGAAGATGTCTCTGCATAATTCACTGTGCAGAGAGGAGCACTGATATGAAGCGGAAATGTTACCTAATTTAGCCAACTACATGTCTACTAAACGCGAAATCCGTCAAAAGTCCGTCAAAGATCTCGAGCAAAAGTTCAACCAGGCACTATAGACGGGACGGGCCGAAATGTCACAAGCGGCGCGTGTAGAACCAAAGTGGGTAAAGGACTAGGTGGGCTTATAGGTTTGGCGGGAAGGCCATATTGGACGAACGAATGACAGGAGGGGATTCGATTGTGATACGTAGTTTTTCACCCACACTACGACACATCATTCAAAATAGCCATTGGAATTCACACGCATACATCAACAAATGATCGAATCCCCTCCTGTCATTTCGTTTTCATTTTTCTACAGTACGGCTGTCAATTTGTTCGGGATAAGCCCACCTGTATAATAAACCCACTTTGTGTAGAACGGTAAACAAAACAAAAACAACACACGGTTCTTCGTCGTCCCCCAAAAAATGGGTCCATTTGAGGGCCATTTATGGTTCTGTTTGCAGGTAATCAAGGGAAATATAAGCTTGAAACGCACGTGTGGTAAACAAATCCAGCCACAAGCGCAAAGTGTTTCGAAAGAAGAAGAGACGAACAAAAAAGGTGTGTCTGACGCTCCTCTGTCCCCAAGCGCGTGGTGTGTGAGTGTGTTGCAAAATGAAAAAAGCGTGTCGTAGGTATTGGCCCCCGTAAAGTCGTAGGTAACACCTGTCGGACGGGTACGAGCGCGGGTAAGGTGATAAGGTTCCCACAGCAAAGCTCCAACTTTACCCGGCGGAAGGTGCGAGCGGCGGACTTGTTTACATTTTCGCTAACGAACTGCAGCGCGTTAATTTTTGCTCTTCGTGGCCCCCCACTTCAGGCGGTGAGGTAAGATGGCGAAGTAGGGAACCTTCGCCCAATAGTCATTGGGCGATGAGTAATGGCACTTGATTGAAATTCAAACTTACCTTTCCTTTGCCGTAGCTCCGTAGCGGCGTCCCTTCTACTTCACCGACACGTACAGCGAATCTATCCGCGAACCACAAACGGTGCGCCACACACGGCAGCATTGTGTCTGTCACGCCGGAGATTTGCATTCGAGTATTAATTATTTATCGTATTTAATTACCGCCGGCCGGCCGGTCGGGGTTTGAAGGAGCCGCTTTTGATGAGGCCCGGGTGTGTCCCGTACGTGACATGTCGGCGGCCAACAGAAAAACAGGACGGTTGACCACACACTCGTGATGCATTTCCGCCCGCGGGCGCACAATCGGACCACATTGTTTGCCGTGGATGGTAGTGAGCGGGGTAGTGTGAGAAGGGGCAGTAGTAATGCGCAGGGAGAATTATTAACACACAAGACGCTTTGAAGGTGCATCAACTCAAGAAGGCACGAATGTAACAGCCTTATTGTTGGCTTTGGTGTCGGCTAGGTGTGGCCAGTGGCTGTAGTAGACTGCGTGTGTGTGTGTGTGTGGAATTCTTAAACGTGCACACCATTCTTGCCACCAGAAGGGCACCGTCCACCCACCCATAAGCTGGATTGCAACCAAAAACGATGATACGCCCGATAGGCCCAACAAAGAAGCACAGAAGGGGCAACATAAGGGCGCCGTATTTTAAATTAATCTATGCAATCAATGCTCCGGCACACCATAAACCTTAATGGGCGAAACGAGAGAGCGAGAGATGATGTGACCACAGGGTCACATCGGTAACACGTTACGGGTGTCCCGGCACATGGCAGCAGCAGCAGCAGCATCATCATCATCATCATCTTCCCCATCATTTCTCCAGGCAGTCTCTGTGTGTTATGTAAAGTTTTATTCGAAATGGCCTATATGCATCCACCCGTTCCGTCATAAATAATGATCCTTTGCTCTTTGTTTCAGGTTTTGTTTGGGAATGGGTCGTAAAAATAAATTATTATTCACACGCACACCGTGTGCGCATCCATATTTTCCATTCCCGGCAGAGGAATCGTACAGTCGCACTTTCCAGAACGGGAGAAATAGATCTCTGACCCATTATCCGTCATCATCGCACATCGTAAACCCCCCCCCCCCCCCCCCAGAACGACAAACGATGCCTCGAGAGAGAGAGAAAGGTGGTGTATGGAAATCCGGGGCGGGGGAGTCGAACACATTTCAAGCCGGTCCCGCCCGAAATTACCGTCCGTCCGAACCAATAATCATAAAACACGTCCCATTTCAGCAACAACGCACCAAACGGTTTAACAGACGTCCTCACGTGAAAGTCATCCAGCGGGGCAGTTTTGGGTCGATTAAAATAACGCACCTTTTGTGCAGGAGAAGGGCGAATGAGCAGATGCAAAAGAGAGCCCATCGAGAAGCATCCATCCCGGGCACTGGGGACAAAGAGCAATGTGCCATTTGAAGACATCCTGCAGCCCGTTACCACGTCGTTTGATAACGATAACGCACCTCTTTCCGGGCAATGCCGCAACATACTGTGCTGATTGTTATTGGCCGCTTGGGAGGGAAGTGCTGGAGTTGGTGCTGGTCGCTGCTTCGAGAAAGCAAATCGCCAGATGATAATCAGGAAACATGCCCGGATATAACCGGATATGGCCACCTAAAGTGGAGTCCGGGAAGGAGTCGTGCGTGTTCTACCCGGTGCGCCCTGTAAAATCCGGAACTTCCGGGGAAAATTGAGTTGAAGTGGTGGCCGCCACCGAGCTTGGCCAACTAAGTTGGCTGACGAAGCGGTTTCTAGTGGCTGCGGCTGGCGCGTAATGGCCTTTATCATAATGGCATTAAAATAATGAAGGAGTAAACTGCATAGCGCAGAAAAAAAAGTGCCCCGTCAGCCAGCCAGGCAGCACTCCCTGCCGGAAGAGTGGGCAACTGGATAAGCGCACCTTTGCTTCATTCCCGAAAACAGGAAAAGAACGAACCAAGCGGGAACCGCTGTCAGTCATCCTGTGGGTGTGTGTTGCTGCCAATCATATTTAAAGATAACAAAAAGGGAGAGAGGACAAAAAACTTCCATACAAGGGAGAGAAATGTGGTAGTACTAATTTAATAATAATTTAATTTAATGAATTATTAATCCATTTCGTGTTGATTGCACAAAATGTTGATTACACACACTTTAGTGAGGTGTTGTTGCGAACGGGAGGAAAAAAAGAAGGTTTGGCTTTTGAAGTTCTTCCCGCTGCCTGTCCGATGAAGGTCCGATAAGCAAAACACGGGATATCACACCCATAGAATGGGGTTAAATTTTGAAGGTAGGGGTTTTTTTTTGTCAGTTTGCTACTTGCTCAATGCAAAAAGGAATAACCTTAATTTATCTTTCTATGCTTTTTGTTCTTTCAAAAGGGACTACCAAACCAAAGCACCGGAAAAGCGTGAAAAGTTTCGCATTTAAAAAATGGGAAATGTAATAAGGAAAGGATTCTAGCTGTTCTATTACATTAAGCTAATGAAGGACGCTGCTTTGTACTTTGCTATCAGTTTGCCGGGTTGGCGCTGGATTGGTTCATGCGGAAGTTGTTGGAAATGGGATGCTATTTTTAACCTAATCTGGATGATCATTTTTAATGTAAAGTATTTTTAGGGCAATGAATCACTTAGTGGAACGCGAAAAAAAGGTTTTTTTAATACCATTTTATCTTATTAACATTAATTATTTGGCATTATTAATTATTGTTAACAAGGGAAAGGAGCAGAATTGTTAGGTTATTAGTTACAGGTTCATTAATGCATTAGAGTCTTTTAAATTTTATTATTCTTATTTAGTTTATCTTATCTACATCTTCTTTGTAGTTAAATTTTCATTGAATTAACATTTTTATTAAATATCTTACGTTTTAGTCTCCAATTGCCAATTTATGAGCCTGTTCTGTCAATTTAAATTTAAACAAGTTATTTGTGTTTGTTTTTTTTACGATTACTTTACTTTTTTTTATGTATCTGTTTACCTTTTTCCGTATTATTCTTTCTTATTTATTTTTGTATTATTGTCTCTTATTTTGTTCTTACTTTTCTTTATGATTTTATTCTTTGATTTATAATATTTTTACTTATGTGTTTATATTTTGTGTTTTTTTTTCATCCCAGTCTATAGATCTATCGTTTCTTCATTTTTCTCTTCTCTTTTTTTAACTTTGTCTGATACACCTTAGCATTTAATTGCCATTTTCTTACCCATGTTACAGTTTTTCTTCTTTTGTTGCCATTGTAATCGTTTTGTATATTGATTGCGCACGCTTTGTGTGTGTGTGTGAATTGTTGCTTTTCTTCCATGCCAAGCTTTCTCTTTCTTTGTGTACTATTACCAGCGTGGCGTGATTTATTGCTGGCAAGTGTTTTTCACTTGTTCGCTCAAATGGCCACCCTGTTTCGAAACAGGAGCGCAACGCTCACTATCATTATTTTCCAGCTCCAGCCAAGGTGCTTTCTTTTCGGGTCGGGCTTTTCTTTTCCTGCCGAGGCTTTGCTTACTTTCTTTTTTTTTCTTTTTTTTTGCTCGTCTTGTGAGAGAATTTTCATCATTAGCCACCTTTGTGTGTTACCTCCGGTGCGCGTTGTATATTCGATTTGCTGCCCGAAATGGTGTGTCGGCAGTAGCAGCAGCATGGTCAGGATGAAGAGTCCTGCCCAGTCGCCGCGGCAATGTTTGCTCATAGTTATGTTGCCCGCTGCCCGGTTGGGAAAATGGAGGTAATGGGATGAGTATACGGTATCGCGCAAAGAAGAAAGGAAAGCGTGTCTTCTGGCTTAGCGTTGAATCTCATTTTTCTTTCTGCCTCCTTAATTGAAGCTTTTTGTTTAGAGTGTAAGGACACAAAAAGAGAAGAAAAAGAACGGGCCAGATACACACACACACACACACACACTCGGCTGCAGAAGCGAAATTGGGCTGGCCGGGAAATTGCCACATCGTTTCATAATTCATGAGGTCGTACGAAGCGGCGGTACCAGCGTCGGCCAGCGGGGGTTTTTGCCCCGCTCCATCCGTCCGGTGCGGAAGAAATATTCATCATCCTAACGATGTCCATCTTTGTGTTTACTTTCGCCCGCCACCACCACCACCAGCTCTCCTCTTTTGCACAGGTTCGATAATTCCTCGGTGCTCCGTTCCTTGCCGGGTGTGTTTTGTTCTGGCGGTTTTCCTTGCGCTGCTCGAGGTGTGGTGGTTGTTTGAAGAAAAATTGTGTGAAAGTGACAGCTAAGCAGCTCCGAGCGAAGGCAAAAGGTCCGGTAGTAGTAATGCAGCACGCTGCTGAGGGGGAGAAGAAAATAGGAAAATCAGTGCAAAAAAAAAAGGAAGGACAAAACTGACCCACCCCCAGGAAACTAAGGAAACAAGGACACAACGCTGGAGCGCGGTGGGAGAGCGCTTTAACCTGCCACGAAGCGCCTGCCACTGGTAGATTGTTTCGATTTGTTAGAGGAGTGCCTTTCTTTTTTTGTGTTGCTTTCATGTTATCTTACCATTTATTAGTGGATTCTTCTGAAGCAGTGGATCTCTCTGTTTGGTCACTGGATGGAAGCATAATTTCTGTATCTCCCTCTCACTCTCTTTGCCTCGCTTATCCGATTGCGGGCGGAGAAGGGCGTGGGTTTGATAAAGTTGAGCTCTTAATCAGGTTTGAACTAATTGCCGTAATTAAAATGTTGAATCGCTTGCATCAGTAATTAGTCAGTGGAGAGCAGCAGCCTAAAGGAACAAAAACAACAAAAAAACTGTGGGAAGAAATCTGCGCGAAAAGCGCGACGGAAGTGTCCTCTCCCCGGGGTTCGCACGGGAGTAACTTCCGCGTAGTACGGGTTCCCCCTTTTTTGTCTTTTGCGGTAAAACGGGAAGTGATTTTGAGTGGAAATAAATTGCTGAAAGATGATCGAATATATTTCATCTTTTCGGGTGTGAGGGTGCGAGGGGGGAAACGTCGGGGTCAGCGTCCAATCTGTGGGCCCGACGCGCCAAGATGGTTAAAGGAATTTTGATTAAAACTGATTTCTGTTCGCTTCATCTGCATCCGGTGGGAGGGTTTGTCTTTTTTTTTGTTTTTGCTTCCATGGGAAGGAATTTTCCCGCACATACTAATGAAGGTGTGGAAGGATGAGATAAAAAAATTGCTTTGCTTATTCTAAGCTCGGATTACGGTTGTTTCGGTGGGTCTGTGTCTTTTTTTTTTTTTGTTTTGCTCTTCTGACCGCCGGACACAGATGGTTTGCATTTTAAAGCATAGATTTGCTGTACTTTCTTCGTCAAACTGGAAAGGAAGGGACAGGAATTTCTAATTAAAATAGCAAACTCTACTACGGCAGCACTACACTGGCGAAGGATGATGATAATATTCCCTGTTGACGCGCGGTCCAGCCTTGATTGTCCAGCGAAGGCGTCATGTCTGCGCGTTGCACCATAAAACAGGTGCATTGTTGTGTGCTATTTTTGCAATGCTTTTCGAGTTCATTGTTTCATAGCGGTTTTTGATTTCGATGTTAATAATGATTTCTGGGGCGAGTTGGTCCAGAGGAGATCTGAGTAGTCTGAGGATGAATTTGTGGAATGAATCAAGCGAAATAGTTGCATAGGAATGTTCAATCTCAATTAGGATTAAATTCTATGGACTAGAGGATGTAAAGTAATCTGAGAGACATTGAAATGTGACTAGTAGAAATAGTTTTTTTTTTGCTAATATTTTGTATTTGTACGGGTGTTTTTGTATTCAAAAAGCTTACGACGGTTTTGGCGTAGAAGATTGTCGACTTTATGTTGGATTTGGCTTTTTGGAATTATATATGCTCATATATTATTTTCTATTATTTTCTTTTTTGTTGACTGTTTGTTGCCTGTTGATTGTCAAACCTTTGTTATTTTTATTATTCTTATAATTATGACGATGCAGGGTTTCTCAGAGGTTCTCATAGCTGTGAAACACTTTGTAGACTTTTTCCTATAAGAATTAAACTGTCTATGTTGGGAGTTGAGCACCTCTATATCACCTTTTATGGGCAAATCTAAAAGGAATTTCCAACGATCCTGTCGAAAAGGGTGATATTGAGCTCAATTCCCAAAACATTCCCAAGTTCACTTTACGTAAAATGATAAATAAACTGTGGGATGAATTAATGTTTTAGGAAAACTGTCAAAATATATTGTGGGATCGATTCAAAAAAGTTTGCGAAACATTAAAAAATCCTTGACCAACGCTGTAAAGCAGATGATCGAATCCAAAGGATTGCAGGGTTTCCCGAGTCGATTAACAAATGTCAACAACATTTTTCATTGCTTGAGAGATATTTTTCAAACTGTCAAATGTTGTATTTCAATCTAAGATGACTAGATAGGCTACTGGTGGGTCCTCAACTACTGGATACTGGTTTTCGTAACCATGTTGGATGAAGAATGAAACTGTTGAACAGAATTTTAATCTGTCATGTGATGTGCTAGGAATCATGTGCAAGAACTGAACTTTTATTGTGATACCAATACAATTAGTAACAGCTGTTGAAAACCATCTTGCAGGCGGCGTTATTCCCCGTTTGTGCACATTTGAAAGTGACTTGGAAACCCCTGTATTGCTTTGGTTTGTCTTAATTTTCCATAATTTTCCTTAAATTTCATCTACATCTCGTACTATTCCATCCACCAAACCAAATACCGTCATTACTTAGAATATCAGTATGTCACCCGTTTTAAATCTCCTGGGAGATAAACCAATACCAAAATGCACTCAACGCCCTAACGTAAACGCTTACCAGTCGGCCTATGTAGGTGTAAATAATCATCCTCCGAAGGTCACACATACGTTATCTTCATCCTTCAATGTCCTGATTCTGTCTGTCTTGTTGCATCCCGACCAAAAGGAACGACACCGAACACGGCCGAATCCTTGTTGTAATGGATTAGTTTCTTCTCCTCGTTTCAACTACTGCATTGCTAATTATATCCTCGAACCGGACGAGCGAACGAGCGAACCCACCCGCCTGTGACTGTGACTGCATATGACGTCCTTCTTGAGCTGGACAGCCGAAAGCGAAGAGGACAATTGCTGTATTGTGTTGCCCGCTGCCAGTTGCCCCTCGAAGCTGAGAACAGAGAAGGACAGAACAACAAAAACAACAAAAAAATCCAAAAAACAATCGACTTAAGAGGATTTACGAGAGCAGAAAGAAGCTTTGAATGAAGGGCGGAGGAAAAGGGGGATCACCCATGCAATGGTCATGATGATGCCCCGACCGGCGTTCGCGGTCCGAGCGGTTCTGCTGCTTCTGCTAACCGTCATAAACTTTTCGGTCACTGTCTCGGGGTGTTATCTAATCTCGTTGAAATTTAAGAACGAACGCAGTAGAAGCAATCGCTCCACGAGAAAGAGAACGACTTTGAAGGGCGCCAGTTTTCGGGGCGGACAGACAAATCGGAATAAGTGCCCAGTCGTTTGTCAGCAGCGGTGGGACCGTTCCGAGTGGGGAAGGAAGTGATCGGGCCGCGGAGGCGATAAATGTCACTGGTGACAGTTGTCCTTTATCGCTTTGCCGCGCTGGTTATGCCTGTTTGCCTTCCAATCGTTTTGTGGATTTGCTTTTGGCTCGTTGTCTGTCCGATTTGTTGTGTGTGTTAGCATTAGTCCGTTGCAAAATCGTCCAATCTTAGTGCTTGGTCTTGCCGTTCTGCTTTAATCGTTCGCTTTCACGTGGGTTTGCAGTTTCCCCGATGCGAGGAGGACGGTGTTGGCAGTTAGACAGTGTGTCTTTGGGTGGAGTCGATTTATCGAAAGGACATTCTGATGTGCGAGGAGTAGTTTCCATGCAGCAGCAGCAGCCTTATTTGGCTTATGCATGTTGTGAGCATGATTGTGTGGATATACTTATGCAAGCACTTTCCCCTGCGGAGGGGCGGATTCACTGCCTAGCGGCCACTAACCGGACCCCGAAAAACCTAATTCAATTAAAAGTCTAGACATTTCGACAAAAAAAAAGTCGGACTTTTGCCGGCCAGGCTATCAAATCTTGCAACTCCAGCTGGCGATACACAATAAAAATTTATGTTATGATATCGTTTTAACATAAAATTGCGCTGCTCCCGCTATTGTCCTTTGCTCTGCCTTCTTTGATCGTGCAGAGTCGTGCCGCGGTTTTGCGCTTTTTCGCCAAGCAAATGAGGACAAGTGAAAAGCCCTCCCCCGTGTCCCACTATGGCAAATACTCGTTTGAAAGTGTCATTTCCATCGCTGCGGAATGTCAGAAACTGCAATTGTTTTGTCATTCGACAAAATCGCCTCTCTCTCTTTCTGGGCTTTTCCGCCTGAAGTCGTAATGCCGCTGGTTGCTGGGAGGACATTTTTGGACACACAGAGAACAACGCTCCGCCTAGTGCGGTTGTGGGCTTGCTCGTGAGTAAATTACTTTTTATCGTTTGTGCGCCTTTAGATCGTTGTTGCGAATTGCCATTTTGAAGCAGGAAGAGCCATTGATGATGTGGGGCACGGAGTTGGGATGATTGTATCAACCTACTTCCGGGGTGAAAGTTCAGCACAACAGAACCGAATCTAACAGTAAGACTCATTGCTTTCTGGGGGGAGACTCTACGCCGCAGCAGTAATGGTCGTTTTGTTTTGAGCGACATTTGTGAGGTACACGTCACTTTTGTGGAAATGCGGCTATTGCCTTGGGTTTTGCCACCAAACTGGTGCTTTATTTAAATTTATCTAATCGATATTGGAGAATGATGGTGTATGGACGATTGGGAAAGTTTAAATGTACTTTTGGCCGGCCGCTTGATTGCCGCCAGTAGTTTAATTGGTAATATTGAGCATAGCCAAAAAAAAAAAAACAGAACAAATTTCTTACCATAACAATGGTTATTATCTTGAACGGTGTTTTGTGCCTAGCTGGTGGTACACCATTTATCTCACCTGATACTAATGGTTTGCGGTCATTGTGGTTGACAGATAACTGTTTTTTTCTTGTATGCAGAAGAAAGGGAGAGCTATTTTAAAATGCACATAATCAGAAGCTGTTAGAAGCGTGACACAACGACAACCTCTCAACGGATACTTTCATTTCTTTCGTTCGGGAACTCCTCCATATCATCGGTATTCGTGTGCACGCATCCGGAACGGAATGTCCGCTGCGTCCCATAAGGATCCAATCCCCTTTTTTTGGAAATGGAAAATGCAGACAGCTGCACACTCACACAACTGTTCCGATAATGTTCGCCGATAGTGGCGGACGGATTCCAACGGACGCACACCCAATTAAAAGTAGCGACAAATTAGCTGAAGTATGTATGACGTTAGGTAGTAGGGATTACATGAAGGAAGCAAATGGAAGGAAGACGAAACGAGCATTTAAAATAAAAAAAAGAACAATTAATGCAAATTATGCATAGTGGGACGTTTGCAGGACGCAGTGGAACAGATTCAGGGGTTTCTAGGAGTTGTCATAGCTGTGGGACACTTAATTGACTCTTTCTTAAGTGAAATCAACTTTTTGTAATGGGAAAAGTACTCTATAGCACCCTTGTAGGACAAATACAATAGGAATTTTCAAGGAGCAAAAAGGGTCCATCATATGAAATTCACTTCCCATAGGAAAGAGTCAAGGAAGTGTCTCACAACTATGAGAATCCCGGGATACCCCTGTATTTGAATTAAATACGGAACTACAGTCGTTGATGCAAAATTTTGGCTCTAACGCACCTATTTTGGACTGTAAGTCAATTATTTTGTTTACAAAATTTGACCTCATACCTGAAACTTTGTGTTAAGTTAACCTAATCTGCTCAAGTAGTTTGTAAATTTATCATGAATTCTACAAGAATCACAAATTGTTGACTTAAAGACAAAAATAGGTGCGTTAGAGTCAAAAATGGATGCCTCAGAAGCACTATCGAAAATGTATGCCCTAGAAGCCAAAGATTTGACGGTAACGGCTGTATTCTGAGGTTTTGATCGATACAGCTACTGTTCTGTTCTTATTGAAGTAGATTTCATTGACTTGTTTAAGCTTTGTGCAGAACAAATATGCCTTTTTTGGTCCTTTTTACCATCTTTATCGTTATTTAAATCATGCGTTATGGTTCATCCTTTATTTGTCATGAATGTTCATGTTTTATTAACTTCTGTTAGTGTACTGTTGTATTCATCTTTTTCTATTGCATTTATTTAGCATCATATAATATATTAAACATTTTTATTACCTTGTTTTATTTTATATATGTAAACTATTTTATTTTTAACTTGATTATTATAGCTTTTTGCTCTTTTTACATATGTTTTTGATTATAACTCTTGTTTGAATACCTTTTTTCTTGTTTAGTCATGTGTTCTTCTATTTTTCCTCTTTATGCTATCATTCTAGCAATGCTTTTTACCATTTATTAAATTATTGCTTTCTTTATTCTTTTTTCATGCAATTAATATACGCAACGTTCTGATATATTCTGACATTTGGCTTTGATATGATTGAGTTTTTACTTTATTTTATCCTTTTTTCAATCCCTTCGATGCTAAAGTGCCCACTGTTTGTTCAGTACTGCGGCACACAGTGTGTTCAAATCTTTCACGAAAATCCCGTCCACACGTCTTAAATATTCGGTACAGCAGCTGCTAAACAATACGCCGCGGCGCCTACATGAAAGCCCACCCAGTGCGGTATGCGCGTACGGGTCCGCACTCCGACAACTTCCGCTTCCGCAGCGGGACTTTTTGTTTGAAAATAGAGGCAACACAAAAAAGCGACGAAAACAATAGAAGCACAGCGCACAAAAAAGGGTAAAATGCGCAGCAAATGAGGGAGTTAATTTAATTGCCGAATTTTAAATTCATAAAAGAACCCTCCCCTCCTCCGACCTTCCCCTAGGCCCTTCCGCAATAGCAGCAAGTACACGGTGTGTGTGTGTGTGTGTGTGTGTGTGTGTGTGTGTGTGTGTGTGTGTGTGTGTGTGTGTGTGTGTGTGTGTGTGTGTGTGTGTATGTGTGTGTGTGTGTGTGTGTGTGTGTGTGTGTGTGTGTGTGTGTGTGTGTGTGTGTGTGTGTGTGTGTGTGTGTGTGTGTGTGTGTGTGTGTGTGTGTGTGTGTGTGTGTGTGTGTGTGTGTGTGTGTGTGTGTGTGTGTGTGTGTGTGTGTGTGTGTGTGTGGGTGTGTGTGTGTGTGTGTGTGTGTGTGTGTGTGTGGACAAGGTAACGATTTCCCATATGCTTCCCGAAGGAGGAGGAGGTGCTGTTCAAAAGAGGGCAAACGCAAAGGTGGAATGCATGGTTGATGAGTGCGGGCAGGTGTGGGGAAGGGGTACATAAATTCTTCACTTCTAATTCCAACACCTTCCGCCATGCTAGCTAAAACGGGGGAAGTGGAAGCAGCTCGTTAGGTAAGCGGGGTGAGCTCGCGCGCGCACGGCATCGGCGCTCAATAAGGATAAAGACGTCAGCTGGTTATGGGGCAAAAGTTTGGTTCACGGATGGATGGATGGAGTGCAGGACTTTTAGGATGCCGGAAGGTAATTGTTGGTAATTTTTATACCGTCTCTTTTTGCTGTGGCTCACTTATTTTAGGCCGGCCTTTCCCCCTCCGAGCCCGTAAAACATTTGGTAGGCTTAATGAGGGCGCTTCGGTTCTTAGGCATTGGCGGAAGGAAAGTTTTTGCTTCCTGTGAAGCGCAGCGCGCACAAAACTTGGGAGGGGTTTAATTGAGGCACCACACCACCCTTCGCGGTGGAGCAGTTGCAAAAGCAAGCAAAATATTTCTGTTGATGTTATGATGAGTTTCTGAGGGTAGCTTGGGGCAAAGTTTTTAAACACGCTGAAAGAATGAGGGGCTCTATAAAATTCCACTCCAGATTCAGCCCAAAGCTAACATGCTGGAAGTGTTTGGTTTGTGCCGTGAAGTGTGTGTGTGACGAAACATTATGGCCCTTTTGTTAGCATTTTACTCGAGCACAACACTTATGCTTTTTGTTTTGCTTTTTCTTTACGATGCCACAACATACAGGAATATCTGGATAAAATAGATCTCTAGAGAGTAGATATATATGTCTTGCATGTGCATAATTCCGATAGTAGACGTCTGTTCTCGATCAAAGCGGATGATAGATAAGACACATTTAATCATGCTAGTGGGCTTCAAGCACTGTTTAGAAAGATTGTTTGGCTATACTGGGATCGGTTACAAGAAGCACTGCATTATTTTAGAGTGTTCCTCTGAAGGGAGCAACCTTGAACTGCTTCTGTTTGTTAGGTAATGACGTATCCCGGATGCTTTTTGTTGGTAGTCACCTGATGCACTCAGATGATGGTGAAACTATTCTAAATCAATACCAGCCAAACCAATTCCTCCTTTGAGCCACTGTGAGTGTATTCCAGTACTGTTGCCTGGCTCCCTGGCTGCAGCCTCTCATCCATCCTCCTACCCGATCATCGGCAGGTCTCGCTTCACCTGATTCAGCAATCGAGTTTACTGTGCTCCTCTGCGCCTTATTCCCTGCTTGGGATCGCTGTCGAACACCTTCACATGAGTGACATGAGTCCGGCATCTACATAACATGCTCCAGCCATCGTATCCTGCTAGCCTTTGCCACCGTCAAGATGCTCGGTTCGCCGTACTGCTCAGCAAGCTCGTGGTTCTTCCTTCTCCTCCACGCTTCATGCTCGAACATACCGCCAAATAGGGTCCGGAGGATGCGTCGCTCAAACAAGCCCAGAGCGTTTGCATCCTCCGCTCGGATAGTCCAGGACCCGTGTCCGTAGAGGACTAACGAATTAATGTGCGATATATGTCACATTTCGTGCGGTCTCGAAGTCTTCTGGGTCCCGCAGTCGGTAAAGCCCATAATATGCACGATTCGCCTTCAGAATTCCGCGTCCCGGGATTTCGCTGCTGATGTCGTTGTCCGAAGTAACGACCGTCCTAAGATAGCAGAACTCCTTTATTACCTGGAGATTGTCGCCGTCAACTAATACACTGCTTTCCAGATGGCCTGAGTCTTTGGTAGGCAGGTACTTTGTCTTCGTCGCACTGATACTCAATCCAATTCTTGCTGCTTTGCGTTTGAGTCAGATGTTCGCCCTACACACCAATATACTCGTTACTGCTTTTTGATCTGGTCGGCCCTGAAGTATACTACGTCTATAGTATAGAGGCCCTCAGGTTCTCGTTCTCAGGTTAGCTCCTCCTGATGCTAATTTACCTGTGTTTGATATGCGCTTCTAAAGGGTCCTAGCAGACTACGTTGGAGGTGGTGAACTACTAAACCTCGAAGGCAAAATGAAAACCAAGTATCAAATGTCAAAAATTCATGTTAGTTTATGTCCCACTACATAGTCTTCAAGGTATTAAATTACATTAAACTCACGAAAAGAATGCAACCCACAATTTTGTTGAGCAGCTCTTTTGTTTCTGCTTTGTTTAATTTGTTTTGAGTCCTAGAATCTCCTTAAATTAATCTCTTCAATTTAAATCATCTCTCGATTATTAATATGTTCAATCTTTTCCCTTCGTCTGTCCCCAATGTACACCTATTAGGGAAAAGGAATTATCGAACGAGATGGATCGTTTTACCTCCGGTAAGGCAACGACCTTCTTCCAACCGTCCAAAGGTGCATCCTGCTCCTGTAGGATCCTGGGAAAATTTTATCCAAACCAAAAAGCCCTCCAGATCTTTAGAAATTAAACTACCATCGATGAATGAATCATAATGATAGTGAGAGAGAGAGTATAAAGGCCAGGTCCCAACAAATCATCTGCCTTGCGTGGGACCAACCTACAGAAGGACATTGAAGCAATGAAGATCCTGAGATCCTAGGGTCTTTATGATCTATGTCTCTCTCTCTCTCTCTCTCTCTCTCTCTCTCTCTCTCTCTCTCTCTCTCTCTCTCTCTCTCTCTCTCTGTCACACCTTGTTCAAGCAGGCACACCCAGTCGGATTGTTACGTGATCGTGTGCGTCATTTTCTTAAGACGTTCTTCATTCAGACACCGTCTTTGGTGCACCTTGTGATGCTTTTCTATTTTTAAATGGCAGCAGTTTTCGGAACAATAACCCCCTGCACACGATCCGGATCACCACGGGTCCCTTTAAGGATCACGGGGCGTCCGTTCCCAAACCCGGGTAGGTAGTACGGGTACGTGCGGCCCCGTAAAAGGAGGAACTTCTCACCGACCCAAAACCGGGAAGGTGTTCAGTTGTTGTTTGGGTATTATTATCGTTGTGTGTTGTTGGGCTGTCCCTTCCAACCGCTGGCTGGCACGGGGCAGGCTATGATGATGATCGTGTGTTGTGTTATCACTTTTGTGTGTTTGCATTCTTGTGTATTGTCATCTTTTCTTCCTGCGTGTAGCTTCTTATTCCTACCGATTTTCTCTCCTTTTTATCGTTTTTTCTTGCCCCGGTTCTTGGTCTCAGCTGATCGGTCCTTTTTCTTGTTCCTTATTTACTGTTTCGTAGATATAGGTTAGGAGGGTTTTGCAGGTGCTTTCCTTTGCTCTAGCTTTACTCCACCCTAGGCAGTAGGCACGTGGGAAAATTAACTTTTGGCGCAATTCCTCGTCATTCGTCAGGGGTTTTTCTCTCTCTCTCTCTTGCCGCATTAGCACGAGACACCATTACATGCATCTCCGGACGATTGCGATCGCAATGATAGGTGCAATAAATCAATAAAAAAGGAAAGTAAGAAAACAAGACACACACAGCAGAGAGACTCAAAATGACGTACAACTGATAGAGATTAATTTACTACGCAGCTCGGGAGGGGTATGCATCGAAATCGGCAGCTTTTCCTTGAGTTACAGGGAAGAGGTCTCGACAGGGTCAAGCTTATCTTTTATCAGGTTTTTTTCCCTTCCCGGTGATGTTGCTTGTAAGTTATGACATCCGACGCCTGCATACATATTTAGCAGGTTGCCCCGTCTGGCTGTGCGGTCTCCTTACGGTTGGGCTCATAATTTTTACAACCCAATAAATATGTCTTCCATTCCGTTTCGCTGGTAACTATCGCGAGAGCGACCGATAAAAACCAGAACCCTAAATTGAATTAAATGAAACCCAAAGGCCCAGCCCTTTGGAGGACGAGGGTCCGATTGCAGTTTCGAAGCGATGGGGGCCCACGAGCTGCTCTGTTTTATATATATGGTCAATTTACCATTTTATTTCGATTTATTTTAGAGCCCGT
Organism: Anopheles gambiae; assembly: GCF_943734735.2. NCBI lineage: Eukaryota > Metazoa > Arthropoda > Insecta > Diptera > Culicidae > Anopheles > Anopheles gambiae. The sequence continues at coordinate 86,008,174 of NC_064602.1, forward strand.
TTGCATCATCATCTCGATTTACTTCACGAGATATATTCAGACGCATAAACACACACACAAACCACCCGCTTCATATAATAATAACGTGTAGAAGGAGGAAAAAAAGCCATAGAAACCAATGCTCGTCTCTCAGCGTTGCAGTCCAGTTGGTCGTTCCGGTTTCGGGTTGACAGTTATGATAATTTATGATGCATCTACCCAACCCTTCCGTCGATCGGTATCGACTTCCCTCTCACTCTCTCTCTCACAAACACACACAAGCGATCATAAAATGTGCACCGATTTATTGTTTCAACTCATATATGTGTGTGTGTGTGTTTTATGTAGTTTTTTTTCTTCTTTTCATTTCAAGGTGTGGTCAGTTGTGGGGCCATCGACGACCA